>NC_089822.1:30301958-30354458 GCF_035046505.1 Tiliqua scincoides | reverse complement strand
TGTATCTTCTTTCTTCTGGAGAAAGCGACTGCTGGGCTGGATTGCTCCTGCTGACAGCCCAGTTGAAAGAGAGACAGACAGCAAGCTGCAAACACTGTATTTTTCTTCTACTGCAATAATGCTTAAGAGTTATGTACAAAATGTATATGTTATTCTTCTACAACAAATCCACTTCAGCCTACCATAAGAGAATGACTGAGTAATATGGCCTTGGCAGTTGAATGTTTGGGGACCTCTGTCCTAGAGCAATAGGTACATAGGGTATAGCCTTCTTAATAGTTGCACTTAGGGTATGGAATTGTCTTCCCTGGAGGGCTTGTCTGCCCCCTTTCTCTCCTGCCATTTAAACAACAGAGGAGAACAGTGTGTTCTATTTCAAAAGCACACCAGAACAAACAATGTTTTTCTCCTTCCAGTTTTGTTTAAGAATATACAGTTATTCTATTGTGTATTTTATTTCATTGTAACTCTGATGTAGTTGTTTTTACTGCCAAATGTTGGCCACATGGGGTAGAAAATTCCATGTATGGATGAAAGGGTAGAAAAATTATAATTAAAAATAAATAGCAAACAAGGTAATCTGAATGAGACATGGGGGAGGGAGTACACAAGGCTGAAGCTCATTCATAATCCTCCATATCATAGTTTGGAGGTTCATCTGACTTGAGCTTTAGCATGAACTAAATTCTCTACATGAACTAATTCCCTTTAAAAATGGGGACACCCTTGCATGTTTGATTTTCCATGCAACCCAGATTTGGAAACCATTGCTATTACCTTGTTGTGCTTCTTCTGTATTTTAAGCCAGTCTGGAGATAGAGCACTTTACACCCCTTTCTTGCAACTTAGACTGTTGCTATCATTTACTTGCAAAACATTCTGGCACTTGTAAGCAGGTGCTTTTGAACATCTGGACTGCACCATTCCAATAGGAAACAATTATTTTTGGTTTTGTTTGTTTCAAGCAACCTAAGAGCAAAATGACAAAAAGAGCAAAAGTCCTTTAACAAAGGACTTGCCCAAAGACTATGGAGTTTGGTGCTCTGCACTTTGTCTTGTGATTATCCCATAAACTCTATGCTGCCTGAGATTTCAACCTCAGGCAGGTTAAAAATTAGGGCACAATTTCAACCAGTCATTAAGCTGAAGAGAGTGGTTTCGGTTCTCAACTGGCTGGTCAGTCTGCACTATATCTTGGATACCATACATAAACAATCTCACTGAATGTATTCTTGAAAATGGTGCCTACCACTGCAGTGATCCTAATACAAAGTGACGTCCTATGGAGCAGCACAAAACCTTCATAGTAGAACTGTTGTGCCTGATTTTCACTGCTGGGCAGAGAGAGGGTGATCTGGTGGTGGAGCTCAAGATTACTCCTTTGTCATGGACAGACCCATTACCTGGTGGGATGTAGACCGATAGCAGCACCTAAACCCTCTGTGTGGGGAAGATGGGATAGTTCACCCCTAGAGGCTGATGGATACAGATGATTTATGATTTCCTGAGGGCCTTCGTGAATCTAGGGCCAGCAATTCACCCACTGCTCTGGTTATCCAGAATGGAGAAATGGCTAAGGCAGTGGATCAAATTGATCCCATGTAACCTCGGCCAGGTTGTAGAGTCCAGCTGGCTCCTTGATTTACAAAAGAGCTACAGATAATGAAATGGCTTAGCAGACATCTAGAGCAACAGTGGAGGAAGATGTACAAATAAACCAATCTAACATGGGCTAGAGCACAACTTAGCACCCACTCTGTGGAAGAGATAGCAGCAAAGACAATTTTCTTCTCTGCCACCATCATAAGAACATAAGATCAGGCCATATGCCCATCTAGTCCAGCTTCCTGTATCTCAGAGCGGCCCACTAAATGCCCCAGGGAGCACACCAGATAACAAGAGACCTGCATCCTGGTGCCCTCCCTTGCATCTGGCATTCTGATATAGCCCATTTCTAAAATCAGGAGGCTGCACATACACATCATGGCTTGCAACCCATAATGGATTTTTCCCCCAGAAACTTGTCCAATTCCCTTTTAAAGGCATCCAGGCCAGATGCCATCACCACATCCTGTGGCAAGGAGTTCCACAGACTGAACACACGCTGAGTAAAGAAATTTCTTTTGTCTGTCCTAACCCTCCCAACACTCAATTTTAGTGGATGTCCCCTGGTTCTGGTGTTACGCGAGAGTGTAAAGAGCATCTCTCTATCCACTTTATCCTCCCCATGCATAATTTTGTATGTCTCAATCATGTCCCCCCTCAGGCGTCTCTTTTCTAGTCTGAAGAAGTCCAAATGCCGTAGCCTTTCCTCATAAGGAAGGTGCCCCAGCCCAGTAATCATCTTAGTCGCTCTCTTTGGCACCTTTTCCATTTCCACTATGTCCTGGACACAACACTGCAGGTGTGGCCTTACCATCGATTTGTACAACAGCATTATAATATTAGCAGTTTTGTTCTCAATACCTTTTTTAATGATCCCAAGCACAGAATTGGCCTTCTTCACTGCCACCGCACATTGGGTCGACACTTTCATCAACATGTCCACCACCACCACCACCACCCCAAGATCTCTCTCCTGATCTGTCATTAGCCTATATGTAAAGTTTTGATTTTTTGCCCCAATGTGCATGACTTTACACTTACTTACATTGAAACGCATCTGCCATTTTGCTGCCCATTCTGCCAGTTTGGAGAGATCCTTCTGGAGCTCTTCACAATCACTTCTGGTCTTCACCACTCAGAAAAGTTTGGTGTCGTCTGCAAACTTAGCCACTTCACTGCTCAACTCTGTCTCTAGGTCATTTATGAAGAGGTTGAAAAGCACCGGTCCCAGGACAGATCCTTGGGGCACTCTCTCTTGGAAACACTCTCTGTTTCCTGGTCTTCAACCAGGTCTCAATCCAGGAGAGGACCTGCCCTCGAATTCCCTGACTGTGGAGTCTTTTCAGTAGCCTTTGGTGAGGGACCATGTCAAACGCCTTCTAAAAGTCCAAATATATAATGTCCACGGTTTCTCCCACATTCACATGCTTGTTGACCTTTTCAAAGAATTCTAAAAGGTTTGTGAGGCAAGACTTAACCTTACACAAGCCATGCTGACTCAGCAAGGCCTGTTTGTCTATGTGTTTTGAGATTCTATCTTTGATGAGGCATTCCACCATCTTACCCGGTATAGATGTTAGGCTGACCAGCCTATAGTTCCCCGGGTCCATTCAAGTCTGCAGAACGTTGTCCAGTAGAGCTGTTTCACATCATGCAGGGCTTTTTATACCCAACATCTCAGAAGAATCAGAAAGAGTCTTCTAATGCCCACTGTGGTGCTTTTACAAAGAATTTTGCCGATAAAATTGTTCTGATATACCTCAACTTGTGACGCTGCACTAACAGAGTAAATAGTTGTCTCTCTGACACCTGCCTGTCCAGTTATTGGGATCTTTTCAGCCTATAAAGCCTGCAGATGTGGACAGAATTCTCTGGAACATTAGGCCTGTTTGTTCTCTTGATCCTTGCCCAGCATGCCTATTACAATCAGTCTGACGGCATTGGCTGAATGGGTGGGGAGGGCAATTAGTGCATCTTTTAGGGAGAGGACGTAAGGGAGGATAACTAAAACCTTTAAAGGGAGCAGTAATTTGCCCCCTCTGAACAAGTTCTCCCTAGACTTAATGGTCTTCTTGAGTAACTACTCACCAGTATCCAACTTCCCTTTCTTGGGCAGGGTGAACAAATGAGTGGAGGGGCCTCAGCTCCAGGGAGTTATGAAAGAAACAGATTATCTGGACCCCTTTCAATCAGGTTTCAGGCATAGCTACAGGACAGAAACAGCCTTGGTTGATTATCTGTGCCAAGGCCCTGATGGAGGAGCACATCCCTGTCCTGCTGGACCTCTTAGGGGCTTTCAACACCATCCACCATGGTGACCCTCTGTACTGAACTTGGAGGCACTGTTTTTCAGTGGTTCTGCTCCTTCTTGGAGGCCTGGACCAGATAATGGGACTGGGGGATACCTGTTCAGCATCCTGGTCACTGACTTGTTGGTGTCACAGGAACCCATTCTGCCCTCCATTCTAATATCTACATGAAACCACTGCGGGAGGTCCTCCAGGGATTTGTAGTGGGATGCCACCAGTATGCGGGAGACACTTAGCTCTCCTTTCCACCAGTTTCCAAGGAGGCTGTTGGAGTCCTGGGGGACTGTCTGAAAGCAGTTGTGGACTGGATGAGAACCAAGAGGCTGAAACCCAGGGTAAGACTGAGGTCCACCCAATTCAGAAGGCAGCAATGCCGGTATTAGATACTTAACTTGCTCTGGATGGGATAGCACTCCCTTTGAAAAGAGCAGGTGCACAGTCTGGGAGTCCTCCTAGATTCAAAGCTACCCTTGGATCACCAGGTGACAGCTGTAGTCTGGGAGCCTTTGTTCAGCATCAGCTGGTGCACCAGCTGCAACCATAACCAAGTCCACTGGATCCGGCTACGGTAGTCCATGCCCCTAGTGACATCCCATTTAGGCTACTGTAGCACTGTGTACGACTGCCATTGCAGATGGCCTGGAAGTTGCAATTAGCGCAGAATGCAGTGACCCATGTGGTCATTGGGGCTCAGCAGTTTGATTTTGCCATGCCATTGCTCCGGTGACTGCACGGGCTACCCATTCAACTCCGAGCCCAATTCAAGTTGCTGGTGATTACCTTCAAAGCGCTATACATCATGCGACCAGGATATCTGAAGGACCACCTTCTTCTACATAAACCTGCCCATCCCCTAATATTGTCAGGAAGGGTCCTTCTTAGGCTACTGCTGCCATCTGAGGCTAAGGAGATGGAGGCAAGGTCCAAGGCCTCTTCCATTGTGACACCATATCTGTTGAATGAGCTTCCCAAAAATCTTAGGACAGCCCCCTCACATTTGATAGTTTCTGGAGGAGTTTAAAAACACATATACCTTAACCTTTATGGAAGGATGATGCCCCAGGGCCCCTTTTTGAGTCACTGCTTTTAATCACTGGCTATGAGCCTTTGTTTTAATGCTGCTTTTATAGTTTTACTCCATTAATAATCTGTTCATATGACAGTTTTCCAGTTGGTTTTAAAGTACCTTTTATTGTTTTAAATAACTGTTGTATTTCATATTGTTTTAGCTATTTTCAATTATGATTTATGCTGTAAGTCACTTTGAGCCTTGGAAAGTGGCATTAAAATATTATAAATAAACAAAAAATAGTGCTAACAAATGAATTTGAACACAAATAGCCACCCCCCTTGTAAAACTTTGATTGGCTGGCAATAGACCTAAACCATCACGATGAGCAAGAGTGTTCTTGAGTTTTACCTTGCTTTGTGCTTCTTTCTGAACTCGATGCTTTTGTTTGAAAGCATACAAAGAGTTGCAGAGTTGGGGAGAAAGGGACCCTCATCTCTATCACTGCTATTAGCTGACCGCATAATACAATGAAAACATAGCCTTCCACTTACAAAAAGGCATTATTCACTTCATGGAATATTTAACCATGGTGACTACACTGATCAGTAGATTTATTGAAAATACATACATTCCACCTTTCCTTCTTGATAAGGGGCATTCAAGGTAGCTTACAATGAGCTTTAAAACCATAAAAAGACCCCACCGATAAAACAGTCAAACATTAAACCATAAAAGAAAACATAAACCAATTAATCTCACCCAAGACTATACCAGAGCATGTCAGGTGGCAGTGGAGGCAGCTTGTGGGTGGTTCAGGGAAGACTGGGGCAGGGAGCAGGTTGATCTTGGCTGCAGTCACGCACACCAAGATTCTATCCTCCTTTTCCCAGCCCAACACATCCCCTGACTCCTCAGACTTATATCAGCTAACTAGCTGGTACAGGTTCAAGGAGACTCATTGGTGGTCAAGTGGCTTATGGGGAGGTACGGTAAAAAATATTTGGTCTAGTTGCCCCCCTACCATTAGATGCACCACATGCTCAATTGGCACCACTTCCATGTTGTTGCCAGGTAAAACTTCCAACAGTAGCAAGCACCTATAGGAGAGCCCTTGCTGCTAACCTCAAGGGGTAGGCCATTTCATAAGGCCAGGCCATTTCATAAGTTCTCCAGTTAGCCTGGTCCCTAAGCCATTTAGGGATTTATTTAATTTAAAAAATTTATATCCCACCTTATTCTCTTAAAAAAGAAGATGTTCAAGGCAGTTTACAGCAGTTAGCACACAATAAAATCCAATAAAAACAAATACAATAAAATTGTAGTGCAAGAAAGGGATAATAATAAAAATCAAATTCAAAGAGCAGAAACCAATCACACACACACAACCAGAGGGAGAAAGTTTGGGAAAACAGGTCTTTAGTCCTTATTAGAAGGACAACAGGAAAGGGGCCATGCTTCTATTGGGAGGGTGTTTCAGAGTGTGGCACCACCACAGGGAAGACCCTCTCCTCATTAGTGCCAATGTTGCTTTGCATAGCAGTGACACACAAAGGAGGGTCCTTCCAGAAGACCTCAGGGGACAAGTCCATCTCATACAGTAGCTGTTCCCAAAGTCCTTGGGAAGGCAGTTCCACAGACTTGGAAAGGCAGTAAGTCTTTGCAGGGGCTGGGGGAAGGCAACAATGTGATCACCAGGATCATGCCACTGCAATGGACAAAAGGGGGAGTTTATTTACCTAAGTGAGCACTGGTCTCTAGAGGGGAGAGTGCGGGAGACCTGAGGATGCATATGCAGGGCTACCTAAACCTCTAAAAAGCTAAAAATTGCATTTGGAAACCACTTCCAGTTTGCTATTATAAAACTGGAAGTGGTTTCCAATCACATTTTCAGTTTTTTAAGAGGTTTGGGGAGCCCTGTGGAGGTGTCTGTCAGGCTCTCTGCACCTCCCCTTCCCCCTCCCCCCCAAGGCTGGTGCTCACTTAGGTAAATTAAAAAACCCTTCTGTCTCCAGCAGCACGATCCTGGGGAACGTGTCACTGCCATCCCCCATCCTTTTATCTTTATCTTTCAAGCCCTTTATGACTTGGGATCAGGGTACATGAAGAACCATTTTCTTCTATATGAGCCAGCTCATACCAAAGTCATCTGAGAGGGCACTCCTTCAGGTGTCAACAGAAGCCAGGTGGGCAGCAACGAGGGGTAGGACCTTCTTTGGAGCACTGCCAATGTTACAGAACTCTCTCCCAATTGAGCTATGCCTTTCTGACAGCCCTCCAGTGGAGGACAAAATCTTTGGGAGGGTGGCCTTCCCACTTTCACTGAATACTGTTTGATCTCCTTAAGGTTTTGTTCTAAAGCAGAGGTGCCCAAACCACGGCCCTGGGGCCACTTACGGCCCTCGAGGCCTCTCAATGCGGCCCTCAGGGAGCCCCCAGTCTCCAATGAGCCTCTGGCTCTCTGGAGCTTTGTTGGAGCCCGCACAGGCCCAACGCAACTGCTCTCAGAGTGAGGGCGACTGTTTGACCTCTCACGTTAGCTGTGGGATGAGGGCTCCCACCACTGCTTGTTGTTTGATGTTGTGATGCAGCAGCGGCAGCAAAGGAAAGGTCAGCCTTGCTTTGTGCAAGGTCTTTTATAGTCCTTGAGCTATTGCAAGACCTTCATTCATTCATATAAGTTCATCTTTAATATATTCATTTATGTGAACTTATGTAAATTTATTCAAATTTTAAATGTAAATTAATTCTCCCCCCCCCGGCCCCCGACACAGAGTCAGAGAGACAATGTGGCCCTCCTGCCAAAAACTTTGCACACCCCTGTTCTAAAGCATCTAGTTCTGGTGGTTATGTTGATAATTTTTTAGATGTTGCTGCTGCTTTTTATATACATCTATGTCTTAATATTGTAAGTTGGCCTTTGGTTTTTAATTTTATTGTATTTTAATGAAGGTTGTAAGCAGCCCTGGGTGTTCCATTAATGTGGGGGCAGCGGTATCTTTAAAATAAATAATGAAGTTGTAGAAACCAGCATACAGATAATTTCCACATATCAAGATCTAGATTAGCCCTTAGAACAGCATGAATAGCGGGAAGAGTTCTCCCATTAGATAGTAGTTGTGCAGAAAATTGAACTTTCCTACAAGATCTTTGTTTTAAATGGCTAAAAAGAATTGGAGGTAGAGAGGGTACAAAAAGCAACAAAGACTCACCACTTAAACTTCCATATCCATTTCATGGCATTGAGGGAGAAGACAGAACTATAAAGTGGTCAGGATATTCAACCTAAATGCATAGTTGGAAGCACGCTCCCCCCATGGGCAGAAGGAGAGGTCTGCTCACACTAGGGTTCCTCACACAAGAACCTCTTTGCATGAATGGAATGTTCCTTCCATTCATGGATAGAACGTCCATTCCTATAGGAAGCTCCTAATTGAAAAAGAGCCAATCAGGACACTACTCTTGAGTAGTTTTATCAAACAGTCGCTCTCACCTTAATACATAATCTATTTTAAATAACTAATACAAGTCAATCTAGTCATCAGTAGATGAACATTTAGATTATGTTTACAGAATACAGTGCACACTTGGAGCCTTTGTTCTGCCACCTTTAAGGACTTACAACAGCCATAAACGCATTCAGAAGTGACCTGACTTTACAAAATATTTCAGTACTTTGATTAAGCCACTTTATTAACTCTGCTTTCACAGTGTAATTTAGTCAGCCATCTCAAAGTCAAAGGCTGTGATCCAGAACTTCATATGCACAACAAGGCTGCCACTGCCAACTATGGCAGATGGAGCTGCATCAGTTCACTCCCCTTTCACAGCTGGCAACTGGGAAATCCTTCTTGTGTACACTGGACTACAGAGATGGCTCATGTAACCAACTGGGCAGTAAGAGTGCCAGTGTACCTCCAATAAACAGAAATGTCTCAAGTCCAGGAATGCCCTTTCTTAAAGACACACACACACAGGTTTTTTGAGATCATCAATGTGAGAAAATGGCTCAAAAAGTTCTGTTTGGTTTTACATTATTCTCTAAATTTAAATCATCATACAACTGAAAGACATCAAGTTATAAAACGTATGTGATTTGAGTTTATTATGGAATAAACACTAATATGAGTCTAAACAAGTTTTCCGGATCACATGACAATGTTCTGTCTATCCTAACTTAACTTCCCCAAGAAACAGCCCACAACAAAACACTCAAGGAATGAGACAGTTAACAAAAGTTACGGCAATGGATTTTGGACCCCACAAAAGATTAAACACAACAGTCAGTGCTGTATCCCTCACAGCATTTATTCAAGAGTATTTCCACTGGTTTCAACAGGGGGTCAGTATTATTAATTATTATTATTAACAGTATTTATATACCGCTTTTCAACTAAAAGTTCAAAGCGGTTTACAGAGAAAAATCAAATAACTAAATGGCTCCCTGTCCCAAAAGGGCTCACAATCTAAAAAGATGCAAATGAATACCAGCAGACAGCCACTAGAACAGACAGTGCTGGGGTGAGGTGGGCCAGTTACTCTCACCCTGCTAAAAAAAAAGTAAAGTATCAGTGCTGGGCCCATCAACATGATGTTGGGACATCAACATTTCTATTTTGTATTTCTTTAACAAAATAATTTTCTTTTCACTTAACCTAACTGAAGTCTTATCCTGCAATACCAATACAACAGACTATTTTGTACTGCTACTTTGCAGAAATTTCAGGCAACAAACAGAACTACATTTTATTATCCACCATCACAATCACAACAGATAAAAACTCACATAAGTACAACCTAACTTAAAAATACAACATTAAATCAGTCCTACATGGCACACAAACTGCTTGCATAAAAATTGCTGTTGTAAAGAGAAGATACCTCATTGTCAGACAAAATCAGAACTCCCTAGAGAGAAAGAAAACAATTGCTTTAGGAACCCAAAGCAATTAATTGATTGGAGGGGTTGATAGGTAATCAATTTGTAGCTTGAATGAAGTACAGAAAAATTTAGACTCAGAGAAACACTTGCATTCAATTGTCAGCTTGATCGTTCAAGTACTTCAAAATTTGTAATTTAGATAATAAAAATAGTCAATCATTAAAATCCAGCAGTGCATAAAAATCTATTTAATTCATAAAATATAAACATCATTCAATACTGAATTCATCAATATCTATCTTTGCAAATCCAATTTAAGAGCCTTCCAGTTAGCTGAATATTGGGCTTTTTAGATGAAGAAAGCAGAATCTTGTAGGTTAAATAGAGGCATGAGATGGGAGAGAGGAGAGTTGTGAAGGAGAAGAGTCTGGTCTAAATGAAGTTTTGTTGTCATATCTGCAGGACTAACACACACTACTTTCAACATCATCAGTCTTAGCAAAATTGTATGAATTCTTTGACAGTGCTGACAGCAGCAAAACTGTTGCTGGAAGAGCTACCAAGTCAGAATGTACTTTACTTTCCAAGAATCTCCTAATACAGACACTGCAAATAGCCAAATACAGTTGGATACTGGTACATATGAGGACAAAACATGGCAATGTGCAGTCTACAAGTCAAATTCGGATCCAAGATGACCACCAGCTGGCCTACCACTTCTTTGCAGAAATTCTACAAGAGTAGTATCTGCAATTACTTGTCACAAATGAATTGCCTTTAACAATGAATGTACTTGCTTAACGGAATGTGCAGGCAATCAGCCTGCACGCTAGAGGGAGACTAACCAAAAATTAGCAGGAAGCAGGAACTGCTGTGCTTCCAGTTAGCATTAAGATAGTCTCCTCTCTGCCACATGCAGACTAGTCGCCTGCACATCACATTCTTCAGTTAAGCAAGAATGTTCTTTCTTAAGCAAGAAATACCTGTGCTTCAAGTGCTACTAACGATAAACAAATGTAATGGGCAGGGGGCACCTGCAATTTATATAGGGCCGTTTCCACATTGGGAGGGGGGGGAGAACAGAGGCAGTTTACATAGGTAGACTATTTATGACCCTTTTTCAAAAGGGGTTTTTGCAAGCACAGGCATCCTAGTCATGGATATGGGGGAATGATTGTGCTGCTCTGACTTACACTGACTTCAGGCGCATCTAGTACCCAACCACTGTCCCAACACATACTAGGTGCTAATTCAAAGACCTTCTTTATCTGGTTAATATCCTAGGAGAATAATTCTCAAACTAACATACAATTAGATGCAGTAATGCAAATTCCAAGACAGTCATCCAATCCCCTTTCTTGTCCTACTGTGTCTCACACTCTTCACAGTTTGATGGTTATAACAACTCCAGTAGTAGGCTAGTGCATGATGGCTGGATCCCAAAGGCTCTCCTCTATGGAGAACTCGTGTAAGGAAAGCGCCCTACAGGTAGACCACAGCTGCAATACAAGGACATCTGCAAGAGGGATCTGAAGGCCTTAGGAGTGGACCTCAACAAGTGGGAAACCCTGGCCTCTGAGCAGCCCGCTTGGAGGCAGGCTGTGCAGCATGGCCTTTCCCAGTTTGAAGAGACACTTGGCCAACAGACTGAGGCAAAGAGTCAAAGAAGGAAGGCCCATAGCCAGGGAGACAGACTGCACTTGCTCCCAGTGTGGAAGGGATTTTCACACCTGAATTGGCCTTTTCAGCCTCACTAGACGCTGTGCCAGAACCACCATTCAGAGCACGATACCATAGTCTTTCGAGACTGAAGGTTGCCAACAACAAAGTAGGCTAGTACTGAATTTTATACCAAGGCCAAACCAAGCTGTTGTGGAGTACTACACATTGGTGTAGTATTTTCTGCAACAAGCACCAACAACATCAGTTTACAGTATTAAATTAGCAGTGAGCACCATTTATTCTAGCTTTCGAGAATATAACAGATTTCAATTAAGAAATTAACAGGTTATTTGATGCTTGGAATTGTGGTTGCTTATAAAACACTAGCAATGTGTCACTGCTACAGGCAAAAGAACAAACTTGGGAAGATTCCACAGTTTTGGAAAGGTGGTTTCTAAAGGGCCTGCCTTACTAAAAAAATCAATACACTTCTCCCATAGGTTCATGATGTAAAATTCTATAATCAAGGCTTGTAGATTTGTAATTATGGTATGTCAGCTACATTTAAACAAGAGTGTTAAAAGATTGTTAAAGTTAAACTAACACAATTGCAATGTGAATTGTCTTAGTCTCATTCTAATCTACTGGTGTCACTTCCATTTAATCAGAGGGAAACTATGGGCAAATGTCAGTGCTATTTTCACATGCCCCTAACATACTGTGTCCACAGCAGTTTATAGGCCAGTACAATTTTGAAATGAGTATAAAAGATATACTTAAGAAAATTCATTTGTTCTCTTCCATATTGGAGTTTAGATTTACTGACTAGAGTAGTTCAAATAGATTAAACAGCCTTTATGTTACTCAAGCAAAAAATATTAACATTGTAATTACTTTAGCAGCATAGATGGCATCTTTTAAGACAGACTAGCTATTAGACTTATCCAGGCAATCAGTAAATATATGATCCAATTGCATTTTAGCCCCTACATAATTGTTTCCATCAGTGCCCGTCCAGAGACAACAGTGCAATAACCGGTGGGTGCATAATAAGTGGGTGCAGTATAGGCTTGCTGCAGGACAAATAGCTCTACTGCAGTTTGCCCTTCACAAAATATAAAATAAAATAGAAGCATCTGTATTCTGCAACACTGTGAAGGGCAGGAGGGAAGCCTACCCAGGGCTGAATGTTAAATATAAGTTCTTTTAAAAACTGAAAAGGTTCATGAAATACTAAACTATGCTAGACCTATAGCCCATCACCACTGTTTTTATTTTGGTAAGAATAAACAGTGTCCTTTCTAAAAGAGCATGACAAAAGTGCACCCAACCTCAAATTTTAAGCACATAATAAAAAAAGAGACAGAAAATGGCACAGACATTGGTCACCAGTGAGAGTGGTGGCGGCAGAGGAGTCTCATGCAACTCATCATTTATTTGGCAAACTATATCCAATAGCGCACAAAATATTTGCATATTCAAATCTTGCATCAGAAAGTCATGGCAACATAGGGTATCACTGCTACATGGGTGGGGGCTTTCCACATGCGCTGCCTCTGACGCATCTTCGGCATCACCTGGCAGGACAAAGTTCCAAACAACACAGTCCTGGAACGAGCTGGAATCCCTAGTATGTATGCACTGCTGAAACAGAGACATCTGCGTTGGCTTGGTCATGTCATGAGAATGGATGGATGGATGTCATGAGAATGGATGGATGGATGTCATGAGAATGGTCTACCTTACCAGGGGGTCACTGTGCCTCCCCAGAGGGTCTGAGGAGCCTGCAACCCCCTCTGCAGACTTCCCGGCAGCTTCAAAATCTTGAAAAAAGAGGGGCAAACCCACTTCTAGTTTTCATCCTGAAAAAGGAAGTGGGCTTTCCCCCCCTTTTTTCAAGGTTCTGAAGCTGCTGGGAAGGCTGCAAAGGGGGTTGCAGACTCCCCAAACCCTCAGAAGAGCCATAGCGACCCCCGTGTAAGTGAAAAAACTCCCTCCCTGCCCCGCATCAGTGCAATCATAGCAATCATGTTGCTGCCCTCCCCTGCCACACAAAGACTTATAGGGTTCCCAAAGTTCAAACAGGACTTTGGGAACCACTGTGATAAACAGTTTTGAAATCCCGCCTCAAAAATTAAGGTGGAACAAAACAATAAAGATGCATAGAAAAAGCAATCCAAGCAATGAGAACTTAAGGTATTTCCCACCATCAGCTTTCCCTAACTACTGTATACAGGCAGCTGTCACACAAGGTCTACCTTCCTGGAAAAGGGTGTGTATATCAAAAATGCCTAAAATAAAGTAGATTTTCCCACGAGAAACAATGGGATTGGTATGGGTTAGGGGAGGTGGCTTGCTGTGCCACCCTTGAGGCAGAATTCTCATGCTCATGCTGAACATGCTGTTCAGTTGCAGTCCTCCCCCCTGTACAAGTTCAGCAGGAACGGCACAGTTCATTGCTTAGCAGCCACTGAGAGAAGATCTTCGAAATTCAAAAGTGTGCATTAGAACCAATGGTTCTTTTGTCTTCAGAACCAATAAGAATTCAGTTATCCTGCTGATTGACACACTCAGCTGGGAGAAGCTAAGTAGCCAAGAGAGAATGTGAATAGCTGCTTCTAAGCTGAAAAAGAAATGCTTTGCAAATGAGCGTGTGGAGCACTCCATTAGGGCTGGGGCAGTCTTCCTAGAGACTCAGTCTTAGCAGGTGAGATAGGGCCAGAAGGTGGAGACAGGCAGCAAAGCGGGACTCGCTCATATAAAAAAGAACAGTACATAATCACTATGAGGCCATCATGTGGAATGTTACTTGAACCCCAACAGTCAGGTTTCACTTGCTTCTTACTGCAGTGGCAAAGATAGCAGCCCATTAAGTATTAGGTACATTAGAGTCTTTACTTGCGTCACAGGCTAGCTCTGGACAGGAGACGAAGCAGGTTGGGAAAGTGTCTACTTGACTAAGGAGCTATTGGCAAGAGACATAATGTAGGTGGGCCTAGACTTGGGGGGGGGGAATTCCAAAGAAGTTCAGGAGATGAGAACTTGGAAACAAAAAAGGAGAGTGGAGTGAATGTAATTTTCTTGCAGAGTCCTTAAGAGGTGCCAAACCTGGATGAACCTGGGCACATGGAAGTGTGGGAAGCTTAACAGAGCTATTAATTTGCAAGCATGCTATTTCAAAAACTTGCAAATTAAGACCATGTAAATTAAGAGCTACCAGTAGTGCTTTTACAAGCCACAGGCTAATCTGACACCTGCAATCCTCCAATAGCTGCTAATTTTGATGGACAGCACAACTTTCATCAAAACCAGTAACAGTATCTCCAAACCGCCAAGATAATAGATGTCTTTCCTTTGAGTTACTCTGTTACTTTCTCCAGCACCTATACCAGGGGTCAGGGAACTTTTTTACCTCTTACCCCCCAAAAAATTTATAAACGCAGACGTTACCCCCTTGATTTGCATACAACAGAATCCCCCATACAGAGGTGTAGCTGCCCCAGTATAGGTAGCCAGTAGCCAAGTGATGCCTCAGTATAGGTAGTCAGTAGCCAGATGACCCCCCAGTATAGGTAGTCAGTAGCCAGATGACCCCCCAGTATAGGTAGTTAGTAGCCCGGTGATCCCCCAGTATAGGTAGTCAGTAGCCAGATGACCCCCCAGTATAGGTAGTTAGTAGCCCGGTGATCCCCCCAGTATAGGTAGTCAGTAGCCAGATGACCCCCCAGTATAGGTAGTTAGTAGCCCGGTGATCCCCCCAGTATAGGTAGCCCAACGATGCCCCCAATAAAAATAAATAAACAATACTCACCTTACCTCGATCCCACGTCGGTCGGCGCGGCTTTTCTTCTTCCTCCCGCTCTGTCCGCTCGGCGGGAGACACTGACGGCCCGGCGCTGTGTGATGACATCATCACTACAGCGCCGGGCAGCTCCAGTCTCCCGCACAGAGCGGAGAGAGCGGGCGGCTGCGATACACGCAGGCTGTGGATACAGCCTGAGTGTATCGCCTGCTCCCTTCCGCTCACCGCATCTGAAGGTGAGCGGAAGGGAGCAGGGCAGCAGGCGGTGTGCACACAGCGCACCAGCCCGCTGCCGGCCCCCTGGAGCGGGTGGAGAGCGGGTGCGCTGACTCCCTCCGCTACCTCCTCATTACCCCCAGATTTTCACTTTTACCCCATTTGGGGTAATTTACCCCTGTTCCCCGACCACTGACCTATACTAATCTGGAAGTGCAACTAAGCAGGAAGTGCCTTAGAAAAGCAGAATAGAAAAACCTGGCAAATCCTCACACACTGCACCCCCAAACCTCAACCTATATTCAGCACTCAGAGTGCTCTGACTACTGGGAACTTTAGCAAATGGCTTGTCAACTAACAGCCCAATCCTGAGCTGTGCGTGTACTCTCACAAACATCCCAAAAGGCATGTTTGCAGGACTTAGCACCGGCCCAGCACCAGAGCTAGCCTAGCGCAAGTTAGCACTGGGCCAGCACCAGCGGAAGACCAGTGGACCACAGAACAGTGAAGAGGTGAGTGGGGACATGTGGGAAGGTGGGGGTGTTCTGGGGGGAGGGATGGCAGGTGAGACAAGTGGAGCTCTGCTCTACTGGATCCTCAGCCCCGTGTTGGGCCACACAGCATGACATGGAACTCTGATTCTGCGGCAGCTCCAGAGCTGCAGCAGAATTTAGTAGCCCCATTGCAGGGCTACTTCCTTTACTCAGGGGAAGGTGACCAAAATCCCCTTCTCCTGAGGAGGCAGTGGCAGCTGCCCAGGGTGCTTTGGATGCTGCAGCAGATATTTTCGCCGCTGCGGCAGCCCCACACTCCAGGCAGCTCAGAATTGGGCTCTACGGCTGCAATACTACACACACTTATCTGGGAATAAGTCTCACTGAACTCAACAGAGCAGTGTTTCTTGACGTTTCTCCCCCACTGTACCACTTGGCATCACCCACCTATTGGAAGTACCAGTGGAAGTAAATGGCAATTATGTCATCACCAGTTACTTCCAAATTGGGAAGCTAGACGCAATGTGACAAACACTGGTAAGAGGCTCAGGGCAGACCAAAGGGTTTTTTCGAGCATCAAAAAGCACACACTGGAGCTCTGCTGAGCCAAGCCTCCTATCAGTGCTTGTTGCGTTGCTGGTCTCACTGCTAGGTGGCAGGGGTCTGGGGGTCCGACGAGTATCATCGGACACTACCTCAAGTACCACTGGTTATGAAACACTGCAATAGAGCGTATTTCTTAAGAGATATGGAAGTATAACAAAACATAAGTACTGGTTAAATAAAAGCCTAGCATGTAGTTGTCCAATTGGCTTCTCCTAAGGTCTTTTCTGTTTTACAGAGGGCATCTACTTTTTGTCCCAAAGTACAGTAGTTTCCGTTTATTTAAATTCTCTGAAAAATACTCAGTAAAATATGTGCTAAACAGAATGATTTTTGTAAATTTTGTTAAACTATGAAATAATTGTTTTTTAAATGGTTGCTAGATTTTAATATTATAAGTTTTGCATTAGAAACACAAGAACAAATAAATACTCAAAACACTAGAACTGCAAGCCTATGCAGACTTATCTAAAAGTAAGCTGCATGACTAATATATTGCTGAATTCAATCTCTGTCCTGTCACACAACATTTTTAGTTTAGTATTGAGCAGATAACTTCACCTCTCAATTTCTCAGCTGGTAAAAAGATCATTACTAACTGCTCACATTAGCTTTGTGAAAGCCATACAGTGTCATAGGAAGGTTTACGTTTTCAGAATGTCACCAGCAAAGACGAAAACAGAGAAATGACAATTTAGAGGTTTATGACCAGGACTGACCAAGCCATGGAAACTGCATTGTATGAACAATGCTCTTCAAAGTTAAGTGGGTCCCTTCACCAACCTACTGACAGTGGAAAGTTGATGATCCTCACCATATCCATCACAACACGCAGAGGATCATACCATTCTACGTATGGTATGTAGTATGTATAGATACCAACATGAAGATTATTTATTGTAATGCCCATAACAACTGGAAAAAAGTACACACATCAGCAATAATTAAGAACTAGGATTAAAAGCATCAAATGATGCCTTGCACAGCCTAGACTCCCTTCCATCATGCAGGGTTTCTGTATAATCACTTCCAAAAATAGTTCTGGGCAGCAATAACTTGTCTGTAGAATACACATGTTCACTCCTTGGATGATATTATTATTATTACTATTTTGCCACTTTTCAATGAGTTCACAAGATAATATAGGTTAAAGTCATTGGCCTGAAAATCTATGAACATTATACGGTAATTATTATTGCTTCTCTCCACAAAGTGGAGCATTTGCAAAGCAGTGGACAAAAGACTAAAATAAAATTTGTTAACACAATATAAAAACAAAGATACAAAAAATACAGCTGTAAAAATAAATCCCAAAAGTCAAGTGCCTGTCTAAACAATAAAGGTTTTATTTTACTTTAAACAGCATAAACAAAGGGCAATATAGACTTTCAAGGGAAAGAAGCTGCATAATCCAGAGGCCAACATCAAAGATTACCTGTCCTGCATCACCACCAATTGTACTTTCAACAGTGGTAAGACATGGCGCAACCACCCTGATGGAGATTTCAATAAGGGAGGAGGGGTCTTTAAGGTACTCTAGTCCCAGCTAGAGTTATTATAATTATTACCTGAGCAGGCCATAAAATCTTCAGAAAGAATCCAATTGGAAACCCAAAAGTCTGAACATTTCATGAGCAAGAGTTCAACCACTACATATGTTTCCATTGTAATCACATCAACATTCCCAAACTGAACAGCCCTGCAAATAATAGTGCACAAAACTAATAGCTTATTTAAGTAAGTTTCCTACAGAGCTGTTCCACTGCTTCCCAGTACTCACTGCTCAGGACTAAGGACCCAATCCTATCTAATTTTCCAGTGCCGAGGCAGCCATGCCAATGGGTGATGCACTGCATCCTGCAGTCACAGAGGCCTCCTCAATGTAAGGGAACATTTGTTCCTTTACCTCAGGGCTGCATTGCAGTCACATCAATGCTGGAAAGTTGAATAGAACTGGGCCCTAAAGCAGATGAAAAATTTGTTTTTCCTTAACATATTTTAACTACCTTTACTCACACATTAGGACAGCCATTTTCAACCACTGTGCCATGAAACACTGGTGTGCCACGAATGGTCCCCAAGTGTGCCGCGGGAATTTGGGAGGGGGTCATTTATCAATAGGACCATTAGGGGATATGAGCCCCCACTGACAGCATAGTGTGCCTTGTCAATTGTCAAAAAGCTGATGGTGTGCCTTGACCATTTTAGTGTTTTGCCAGTGTGCCACGAGCTGTAAAAGATTGAAAATCACTGCATTAGGATATAAACCATGAGCCAGATCATACATCTCATGTTCATCACTTAGTAGCATCTCATGTTTATTACATTATGACTGTTTCACATATGTGTTATCTCTTGAGGCTGCAATCATCTAGGGAAAGAATTAGAAAAAGTAGACACAGTTGCACATCAATCAGCCTTTGTGTGCAGAGTGTTCCAATCCATTTGTGGGTGAAGAATCAGGAACTCAGTTACTGCTTGTTATTAAATCAGTGGAAAAACAGAAACAGCATTTCTATTTTCATAATTGCACTATGCTATTTAACCCTGACCAACCCATTTCTGCCCAGCCCACAGGTATACACGTTTGATCCTTGTTGTGTTTATGCAACATTGGGCAGAAATGGCATTAAGTATACACACTAAGGTGACTAGAACCCTCTGGCTCTAAATGCACAATCACCACTTTGAAAGAAATATGCATTGAAGGCAGAGCATCCATCGCACACGGTGTGCCTCAATGGGACTTAATGGGACCGTGGACACGGTGTGTGCCACAGATGGTCTGCAGGTGTGCCACAGGACTTTGGGGGAAGGATCATTTGTTAGTAGGGTCATTGGGGGATGTGAGCCCCCCACCAACAGCATGGTGTGCCTTGTCAACTGTCAAACAACTGCTGGTGTGCCTTGACAATTTCAGTGCCTCGTCAGTGTGCCGTGAGATGAAAAAGGTTGAAAAGCCACTGGATTATAGGCTCCCACTAGGTCTGTGGAGAGCAGGGTTCAAGACCCCTTCACTTCTGGGGCTCACTCCACGACCCACCCACCAACCACCACCTCTCAGCCCAGCCACCCACCACCTCTCAGCCCAGCCCACCTCACAGGGCTGTTGTGCAGATAGTGGACCATTCACACAACCCTGAGTGAGCCTGTAGGGCGAGAAGGGGAATGAACGCGCCCTGCACTAGGAGAGGAGGAGACAGGGGGCCTCCAGGGGCTGCCTCCTCTTCCAGCCACAGCACGGGCACACCCACCACCTCCGCCCTCCTCGCATGAGGCCTCCCCTCCCTCCACGCCACCCGCAGCTCCCTCGCGCAGCCCACCCCAGCCCAGCACCCACCGCTTGACGACGCCCGTCTTGATCTTGATCTGCCTGACGCGCGGGTCCGCCATGGCGCGCGCCTCGGAGGCCTGGGGAGCGGAAGGACAGGCAAAGCGGACGAGAAGGCGCCCACTGACGCCAGACACTCACCCGCCACACAGAGGCCACTGCACATGCGCGAACCCCGAGCGTCTTACTCCGAACGCAGACCCCGCCCACCCCGGGTTGTACCATTGTGGAAGGGAGGGGTGCAGGGAAGCGCGGTGAGAGCTGCACGTTCTGCCCCCCCCTCCCCGCCAGTTTCTGTCGTCCACAGAGAAGGGCTGCTGAAGCCCTGTGTTAGGCTGGGTATTTACTCGTGAGTTAGTATATAGCAAGTGTGATACTCTATGAGTTAGCATACAGTATATAGTTAGTATTTACTCTATGAGTTAGTATACAGTACATAGAGTTAGTATGTACATAGCACAGTGTTTCTCAAACTGCAGGTTGGAACCCACTGGGTGGGTCACAATCCAATTTTAGGTGGGACTCCATTCATTTCAATATTTTATTTTTAATTTATTAGACTTGATGCTACCCTGGTATGTGACTGCACTGGGAGAAATGTTACAGATCTGTACATTTAGCAGGCTACTATGTATATTCTTTTAACAATGACAGTCTTAATGCGACTTAACCCTGGGCAGGATTGCAGCCTATTGTTAAAAATTTTCCTGCTCGATGATGTCGCTTCTGGTCATGACATCACTTCTGGCAGGTCCTGACAGATTTGGATTCTAAAAAGTGGGTCCCAGTGCTAAACCACTTTAGCACTGTGTGAGAACCACTGACACAGTACATAGAGTTAGTATGTACTCATGTGTGCAGCACTAGTGTTAGAGAGTAGACAGTGCATTATTTACAGCCAAATCCTATGCATGTCTGCTCAGAAGTAAGTCTCATTCTATTCAATGAGGCTTACTCCCAGGAAAGTGCGGATAGCACAGCAGCCTGAGAGCAGGAAAGTGTGAGCAGGATTGCAGCCTTAATTTCTACAAGACATAGTAAGGTCAACTAAAGAAAACTTGCTCACTTTCTTCTTTGCATTTCTGGTTCTAATAATATTTTTGCTTATATATTCTCTACAGCTCCAGAGTGAAGGTTTGTTTTCCTTCCCCCACTTTAGTACTATTTGATTTTAGAAATGGGCTATGTCAGAATGCCAGATGCAAGGAAGGGCACCAGGATGCAGGTCTCTTGTTATCTGGTGTGCTCCCTGGGGCATTTGGTGGGCCGCTGTGAGATACAGGAAGCTGGACTTGATGGGCCTATGGCCTGATCCAGTGGGGCTGTTCTTATGTTCTTATTTAGTGTTGCTCTGACCGAGGATCTATCTTGCTTACCTTACAGGTTTGTCATAAGGACAACATCAATATCATAAATGCAAAGCACCTGGCACGCTCACCTAGCACTGCATTAATACTATTATTTATTTTTCACATTTAATACCTCCCTTTCTCCAAGAAGCTTGAGGCGGTGTACACAGTTCCTCCCCTCCTTTTGTCCTCACAACAATCCTGTGAGGTAGGGTGAGGCTGAGAGATAGTGACTGGCCCTAGGTCACTAAGGAAGCACCATGACTGAGCAGGGATTTGAACCTTGATCTTGCAGTTCTAAATCAAACTTCCAAACCACTACACCATCCCATTGGCGGTCCTAGGGAGGGAAATGACCTAGGGCACCACACCTGTGGGGCCTGTTGGGGTGGCACTGCCATGCCTGCAATGCCACCGCCTGCCATCTGAGCCTTTCTGAGGTCTGGGGAGGCTTGGCATCCCCTGGTCTTGCATGGTATCTTCTAAGGCCTCTGGAGGGCAGTTAAACAGTACTTCCAGGCTTAGAAGACTTTCAGAAGACCAGGGGATGTTGTGCGAGGCTCCAGAACCAGCTGGTAAGTCTCTTGGGGGGGGGTGCATTTTGCAGTCCTGTGCCCCCAGATGGCACAGGAGCAAGGTCCATTATTACACCATTCTGCCTCTGTATTATTTATCTCTTACAGCACAATTCTATGTATACGTAATCAGAAGTAAATTCCATTTAGTTAGTGGGGCTTGCTAGTATTCATAGAATTTCATCCTAAATGACACAGCACATAGATAGAGGCCCCTCTGGGTCTCTTATTCCAAGCAATAGTATAGAGAGAACTTCCAGCTCGCACCTTACCTGTACTCCCAATAAACTGAGAGCTGCCACCAGTCACTGGCTGTCAAACAGCCCCTTGCTTTCCTTACATTACAAAACAAGGAAGTTGCAGCACAGGTGATTTTCCTTTCTCTCAAGAAGCTCTTGCTTGTCCTTCCCCTTCCCAACTGTAGCTGTGTCCAGAGAAGAAAAATTAAATAGGCATGTCCTTGTTTTGACTATTGGAACTAAAGCTCAGTATATACTAGAATAGTGTTTCTCAAACTGTGGGTCACATGTTACCAAAAAGGCTGCTTTGTTTAGGGGAATTCGTATATTAGTCTTTTGGAAACTTTTTGGGACCATAGGCTGGATAACAAGACAGCGTAGAGCAAAGAGATCCCTTGACTAGCTTAATGAGGAGACTGAGAGAAAGGTAACTTTCAATCAAAGAATTATATTTTTATTGCAAAAACACACAAAGGTAAACATAATACACATGGAGAATTGATAAGTATAGATTTCTAGTACTTGTGTCTAGTGTTCCTAGCTAGTGGTGGCTGCATGTGCTATGTATTTGGGTGTATCCGAAAAGGAATCAGAAACAGATAGGGTGTAGGGAAGTATTTAGGGGTTCCTTAATCTGCTAAACCCAGTTTGCTAACTAAAGATGGGGGAGAAGGGAGGAATAGATAGGGAAGAAGGTAGGGAGTTTAGACGCAAGATATATTTACCTGTCCGGGGGGGGGCAGTTGGAGGAAGAGTCCCGTGTAGGACCACTCCCGCAGGAGGGCGATCAGAGAGAGCGAGACATGTGCTCTGAACCTTCTCTTAAGGGGTTGTGTGACCTGGAAGCTGATCTAGAACTGACCGGAAGTATCCCAGAGCTGTGCACATGCTCAGTATACACATGGAGTATGTAAAGAAAAGGTGGAAGGGTCCAGAAATCAGCTATCAGCAAAGCCTGACTCTGGGGGAGGGGGAGTAGCTTACTTCCTGTTGCTACTGGATTTTGGAGTCTGGAGGTGGCTTAATGGCTGTGATTTAGTTAACAATAGGTGATAGACTTTGCTGCCAAAGTCCTCCTCTTTTAAGGTGTTTGCATATTCAGTGATTGACTTAAACAATAAAGACATTTCCAATGTCTCTAGAGAAAATGAGCCTTCCCAGACTGACAAACAACATGAGAAATGAGTGAGATTATGATTTGACTCCTTTTGTGGCCTGAAAGAGAAGTTTTAGGCCTGCATTTTAGTCCAAAATACATAACTAGATATAAAAACACAACTTGGAAGGGAAAAGGGGATTTTCATGTAACACACAAGCCAATTTCAGGTGGGTCCCCATTCACTTCAATATTTTATTTTTAATCTATTAAAATTTAATGCTACCATAGCATGTTACTGCAAATGTTACAGACCTGTACTTTTAATAGACTACTGTGTATATGCTTTTAATAATGATAGTACTTATTCCTGGGTAAGTGTAGGTAGGATTGCAGCCCAGGATTGTTAAAAATTTCCCTGCTCGATTATGTCCGTTCCGGTCATGACATCACTTCTGGTGGGCCCCGACATGATTCTTTTTCTTAAAAGGGTCCCGATGCTAAATGTGTGAGAACTACTGGACTAGAAACATAGCTAGGGCGGGGCCAGGAAGGGCCTTGGTAGTACCCCTGAGGGGATGTCAAGCCAGGGGCACTCAGAGCGATTGCTTGCCATTCTGAGAAGCCGTCTGCTTTTACACCTTTTTTTTCTCAACAAGCAGGGAAAAGCCCTTCTCTGCTGTATCTCTGCTGTATCCTATCCTCCATGTCAGGCTGCTGTCAAGTCTGCACTGGCAAAATAGCCAGCACAGACTTGAGAAGCCCCATTGCTTGGGGCTTGGGGCTTTTCCCAGGGGAAGGAGACAAAAGTCCCCGTTCTCTGAGGAGACCTCTGGAGACCCTGCCAGTGCCACTGAACATAAGAACAAACCTGCTGGATCAGGCCATAGGCCCATCTAGTCCAGCTTCCTGTATCTCACAGTGACCCAGCAAATGCCGCAGGGAGCGCACAAGACAACAAGAGACCTGCATCCTGGTACCCTCCCTTGCATCTGGCATTCTGACATAGCCCATTTCTAAAATCAGGAGGTTGCACATACCCATTTTGGCTTGTAACCTGTAATGGATTTTTTCTCCAGAAACTTGACCAATCCCCTTTAAAAGGCATCCAGGGCAGATGCCATCACCACATGCTGTGGCAAGGAGTTCCACAGACCAACTACACATTGAGTAAAAAAATATTTTCTTTTGTCTGTCCTATCTCTCTCAACACTCAATTTTAGTGGATGTCCCCTGGTTCTGGTGTTGTGTGAGAGGGTTAAGAGCATCTCTCTATCCACTCTGTCCATCCTGCATAATTTTGTATGTCTCAATCAAAATTATGTCTCAATCATGTCCCCCCTCAAATGCTTCTTTTCTAGGCTGAAGAGGCCCAAACGCCATAGCCTTTCCTCATAGGGAAGGCGCCTCATCCCAGTAATCATTTTAGTCGCTCTCTTTTGCACCTTTTCCATTTCCACTATGTCCTTTTTGAGATGTGGTGACCAGAACTGGACACAATACTCCAGGTGTGGCCTTACCATCGATTTGTACAATGGCATTATAATATTAGCTGTTTTGTTCTCAATACTTTTTCTAATCATTCCAAGCATAGAATTGGCCTTCTTTACTGCCGCTGCACATTGGGTCGACACTTTCATCGACCTGTCGACCACCACCCCAAGATCTCTCTCCTGATCTGTCACAGACAGCTCAGAACCCATCAGCCTATATCTAAAGTTTTGATTTTTTGCCCCAATGTGCATGACTTTACACTTAACTGACATTGAAGCGCATCTGCCATTTTGCTGCCCATTCTGCCAGTCTGGAGAGATCCTTCTGGAGCTCCTCACAATCACTTCTGGTCTTCACCACTCGGAAAAGTTTGGTGTCAACTGCAAACATTGCCACCTCACTGCTCAACCCTGTCTCCAGGTCATTTATGAAGAGGTTGAAAAGCAGGACATATCCTTGGGGCACACCACTTTTCATTTCTCTCAATTGTGAAAACTTCCCATTGACACCCACTCTCTGTTTCCTGGTCTTCAACCAGTTCTCAATCCATGAGAAGACCTGTCTTCTAATTCCCTGACTGTGTAGTTTTTTCAGTAGCCTTTGGTGAGGGACCGTGTCGAACGCCTTAAGAAAGTCCAGATATATAATGTCCACTGGTACTTTCATCGACCTGTTCACCACCACCCCAAGATCTCTCTCCTGATCTGTCACAGACAGCTCAGAACCCATCAG
Source organism: Tiliqua scincoides (assembly GCF_035046505.1). Lineage (NCBI taxonomy): Eukaryota > Metazoa > Chordata > Lepidosauria > Squamata > Scincidae > Tiliqua > Tiliqua scincoides. Next base: position 30,329,060 of record NC_089822.1, on the reverse strand, counting down.
CCTATATGTGAAGTTTTGATTTTTTGCCCCAATGTGCATGACTTTACACTTACTTACATTGAAACGCATCTGCCATTTTGCTGCCTATTCTGCCAGTTTGGAGAGATCCTTCTGGAGCTCCTCACAATCACTTCTGGTCTTCACCACTCAGAAAAGCTTGGTGTTGTCTGCAAATAGCTTGGGGTCGTCAGCCACCTCGCTGCTCAACCCTGTCTCCAGGTCATTTATGATCACGTTGAAAAGTACCGACCCCAGGACAGATCCTTGTGACACTCCGCTTTCCACCTCTCTCCATTGTGAAAAGTGTCTGTTGACACCCACTCTCTGTCTCCTGGTCTTCAACCAGTTCCCAATCCATGAGAGGACCTGCCCTCTAATTCCCTGACTGTGGAGTTTTCTCAGTAGCCTTTGGTGAGGGACCGTGTCGAACGCCTTAAGAAAGTCCAGATATATAATGTCCACGGGTTCTCCCACATCCACATGCCTGTTGACCTTTTCAAAGAATTCTAAAAGGTTTATGAGGCAAGACTTACCCTTATACAAGCCATGCTGATTCTCCCTCAGCAAAGTTTGTTCGTCTGTGTTTTGAGATTCTATCTTTGATGAGGCATTCCACCATCTTACCCAGAATAGATGTATAGAATGTGTGGGTGTGTTGTTACGTGAAAATCCCCCTTTTCCTTTTAAGTTGTGATTTTATATCTGGTTATAAGCCAAACTTCTCACAGGTCCAATTTCCAAAAACCTGGTAAAGTCACAAGTTTACACAACCTCTACCTCTCCATGCACACAGCATGGGAGGAAGACTCCCAGCAACAAAGCCTAAATCATTGTTTCTATGCAAAGTTTCTCCTAATCCAGTCACTGTTATGCAAACCCATTAAACCTCAACACACAGGACAATCAAGTCAAGTCAAGCTCATAGTAACCACATCCCCATCCCCCAGTCAAGAAGTCTGGAAGAGTCTCAATCACTGTAAATCGTTGCTTAAGTGTCTTCCATTGTTGGCTATTGTGTAAGTTCTCCTAGCTAGCAAGCCATTAGACCCATTGAATTTGCTGATAAGCTACATCCTGACTCCAAATTCCCTGCAGTGGCAACAGAAAGCAAGCTACCCCCCCCCCCAGGAGGCCAGTCATGGCTGATCCTATCATCCTGTTTTTCTTGCATGCACCACGTGTCCCACTGTGTGTAGTGAGCATGCGCATCCAGGACAGCTCTAGGCCACATCCGGGTCATTCAGGTCAGCAAAAACCCTTAAAAGAGAAGGCTGCCATGTGCTCCCTCTCTCTCTCTGGCTGCCCTCCAAGGCAGAGGTCCTCCATAGGACTCCTCCCCCCTCCCATCCAACTGCTCCTCAGGACAGGTAACTATATCTTGTGTCTGCAACCTTTTCCCTGTTTCCCCCCCCTTTTTTTCTCCCCTTCTTTCCCCATCTTTAGTCAGCAACTGGGTATGCAGACCAGGGACCCCTAAAATCCTTCCCTAAAATCTATCCTTTTCTGATCTCCTCAGAATGCACCAAATACACTCCACACACAACCACCATGAAAGTTAGGTACACTGTATCCAAGTACTAGGATTCAAGTAGACATATACTTACCATTTTTCCATGTGCATTATGTATACCTATGTTTTTTTGCAATAAAAATATAATCCTATTGAAAGTTATCTTTCTCCCAGTCTCTTTTCAAGCTAAAAAGGAGTTTCTTTGCATTACGCTGTCTTGTTATCTAGCCTGCGATCCTGAAGTTTCCAAAAGGGTAATATAATAATTCCTCTTAAAAACATAACAGCCCTTTTTGGTAACAGCGTGTGTAGAGTATGATTGTTGGAATTGTATTATTATTATTAACAACAGTAGTTATATGATGCTTTTCAACTAAAGTTCACAAAGTGGTTTACAGAAAAAAAAATCGAATAACTAATGGGCTCTCTGTCTCAAAGGGGCTCACAAGTGTATATTTACGCTTGTTTCTCAAAGGTGCATAAATTTCGTTGTGCTGTAGCACAATGACAATAAAGTTACTACTACTGTTAGGCTGACCGGCCTAAAGTTTCCCGGGTCCACTCTCCTTCCCTCCTACCACTGGATGCAGTGGTAGCCATTTTGTTGCTGCTTCACCCAGCAGTGCCACTGGGGATAGGATTGGGCTGCCTGCCTTGGTATGATGTTCAGCCCCGTGGTCTCCTCAGCCAACATGCAGAAGCAGGAATAATGACATCATGGGTTGAGTGAATTCCAGCATTTGAGCAGGTTGTTTGTAGAAGAGCTGATTCCTCAAACTGAAGAAATCAGCCATATCTAGTGAAGATAACATATTTTTAAAATAGTGTGTGCTGTTTCCCAGGCTGTCTGCATTCTATGAACAGTCAGCAAGTTGCCAGTCAATAAATAGCCAGATGTGTATCCATGCTAATGAAATGTTTAATGATAGTAGTAGTGAATTCTGGGCAAAGTGATCTTTCACACATTCACACCACATGATTGGTCCTCCTTGTCATTTCATACCATTTTGGTATGTCATTGGCCTTCAGCACACCTCTTATTGAACAACATGTGGCTATGTGAAAGTACAGTACAGGTCCAATCTTGTTATACACAGATTTTTTATACATTGATTTCACTCAACACGAATGGCCACTGCAAAAGAGAAGGAATGTGCTGAACCTTGGAGAAGGGGGAAAAATGAATCCCTTTAAAATTCTGTTGTTGGCATCCTTCAGTCTTGGAAGACTATGGTGTCACGCTCTGAATGGTGGTTCTAGAACAGAGTGTCCTCTTACTTTTCTTACTGTTGTAGAGAGACAGTCATGTAAGCAATCATTCCATTCTTCAGCTGAGCCAAGTAAAGGCAGGGGGTCCTTTGCATTTCTAATTGCTGACTACATCAGTAAAAAAAAAGCTGGTTTTGAACCACAATTGACACACTTCTTTATTTTTTTAAACTGCTTTTATTTAACACATTTAATGGTATCAACAGGGAGTCCCAGAATCAAACCCCTGTTGATGTTGAGGCAAGACCTTATTCCATTAGGAGCAATGGAGGGGCATGAAACCTGAAATTGGTCTTTAAATCTATTTTTCCACTGTTTTTTTTTTAATTCACAGATTTTTTTTTATCCACTAGGGGTTCTGAAATGGAAACCCAGTGGATAATAAGGGACGAACTGTACTCTCATTAGGTATAATTAATCTGTATAGTTGGTCTTTCACATTCATATTAGACCATCATATAATGTAGTGTAGTTGCTAAGAGTGTATGCTGGGAGCCAGGTACGAATCTCACTTAAGCTATTAACTTATTAGATGGCCTTAGGGATATGAACATACAAAGTTTCCTTATAATATCAGATGATTGCCACATGTAGACTAGTGTTGTCTCCTCTGACCAGCTGGCAGCAGCTTCCAAAATCTTTTCCAACTCTGCCAATTCAAATCCTTTTAATGAACAATGTCCTATTCCTAAAACACAGAGAGCAGACACTGTTCACCTTGGACAGTGGCCCTTTTCCATAAGGATACTGATTTATCATATAGAGCTATTAAGGAGTGCTTTGAATTCCCTGGTTCAGACATCAACCTTTCCTAATATCACTACTTCTCTCTAAAATACTATGTGCCCAGTTCTTTAGTCACCCTCTCTGCCCCCTCTTTAGCTCCCCTGCTTTCTGAGCCCTCTTCTCATTCTACTGTACTTGTCAGCTCTCAACCAATTGTCACTGCCACCCTTCCTTATGGACAAGCCACAGTTTCTATGATCTCTACATTCCATTTCAGTGTTGGACTGTTAATTAACATTCCATGGCATTACAGCAATCCAGTAGTGGTGGAGAGGATCAGGCAACAGTAGTGGTGTGTGGGGGGGTGGGGATCAGACAACAAGGCCATCAGGCAACAAGACATTCCAATTTTTAACTTATTACAGACAACTTTATTTTGGGCATTTAGCTTCTATGGCTATCAGAGATTTCTTTTAGCAATTCATTTGTAGTAAGTTTTAATTAATGTTTTTCACTAATCAGTTTAGGAATAGTGTTTTTGGAAATAGGAAAGCTGATAAATATGATCACAAGCCATTTTACTTCACATATTAGAACTTTATATTTTCAATTAAGTAAAATAAAATAAGTATGCTATAGTATAATTGGGTTCTAGGTTGGACTGCTCTCCCTTTTAAATTCTTGCTAATGTACTTTTTCTTACAAGCCTTTGTACAGAAAATTTATAAAAAAAGAAATCAGCATAGCCCAGAAGAAGTTTTTATTTTAGTGTATGTTCCTGGAATGCTTTGGACATTTATGAATGCCACAGACCATGAATTATGAATTATGTGTAGCCCTTTCTTAAAGCTTATGTGACTTGGAAATTTACATGTGCTACTATTTGTTTAATAGGATAGTAGCAGAAGATATGTGGCTAAAGACACCCTTTAGCACATTCTGGCAGTTTTAAAGCCTCATCAGTTGTAGATAGTTTTTTTTCCCCAAGTCTCCGTGCTGAATGGTCTTTAATATTAATTTGCTAAAAGTCATAAATACTATTTGTGAAGCTGTAGTATAGCCTCTTTTATTTATGACAAAGTAAGAATTTAAAACGTGTTTAAGAAGACATCAGCAACTGAATAGTTTTCAAATAGAAGTCTCATTTACTCACATGAAACCTTTCAGAAGAAATGTATGCTATATTCTAATCTAGACCCCACAAAAATATATTGATGCAGTCAGTTTCTTCATGATATGGCTGCATCCAGCATTTGGTCATCACAGATCTGAAAGGGGCCTTTCAAGATTTTTGGCATTTGGAGGGAATAAAATTCACAGATGGTGGATTTACTGATTTTGGGATCTTCTGTTCATTGTGAGACATTTTAACAAAGATTTTTTTTAAGTGAAAGATGAGTGCCAACTAATTAAATTGAAGTACCAACTGTTATAGTAAATAATTGATGCTCTTCACACTACACATTTCCAGAAACATGGGGAAAGATGAAAAATCTAATCTATGATATGACGTCGGTGTATGCTGTTCCAAAAAAGTAAAAATTCCTGTGAATGCCCACAAATAACCCTAGAGATCATAGCCTTTATTTTTAACATATGTCCTGTGTACGTGTGCCACCCAGTTGATTTCAGTAGAATTAAGGTGTCATCATTTAGATGGTCTTGTGATAGCATGGAAGCCACTTATCTGTGAACAACTCCTGCATAGCTCATAGAATGTTTATGCAACCAAAGCAAGTGGACAGGGACCAATCACATGGGTTGTTTCCATGAAGTCATCATCAGTCTAGTGGAGGGGGTGCCAAGACTAATAGAATTCCACTACCTACATAGTGGGTTCACATAAATGTTTTCCCAGTCACACAGAAGTTGCTTGTGGATAAGAAAAACCATGAATTAGAAAAAAGGTCCAAAGAGCCCCCAAATCAACTTAAATTTAAAAATATCAATTTAATTTTTTTATTTAAAATTATTTATACCCTACCTTTTTTTCCAAATGCATATATTAAATTGTGCATGTTTTTAAAAGACTTATATTTCTGCCTTTTAAGAAAAGACGAGTTTATAATGTCAGCATTATTGTTTCCAGATGAGATAAACCCTTAGAAGAGTGTGAGGGGTAGCAAGATGGGATTTATGCCCATGCATTAAGGAGTGAATGCATCCCTTTGTGGATGATTTACAAAGGGGCCCTACTCACAGATGAGGAGAGATCTGATATAACAATTCATTGTTCTGACACACATTGCAATCATGATGTGCAGTTTTTAATGTATCATGTTACATTAAGCTTAGCCCATGATCTAATACCGTGTAACATAAATTTCTGTAAAGGGGGAAACATAACATGATGCTGTCTTTTAAAAGACACACACTATTTTTTCAGCTCACAGCCCTTTTCTCCATGAATGCCCAATCCGAAAATCAAGGTGACAGACAAAAGTGGAGTGAATGAGCATCCACAAACCAGCATATTTTTCTTGGGTAGTTTTGCTCATTCTTACCTGTACTCAATGACTCCAGACAGTTTTTATGTTGCAATGCATGAGCAAAGTTGATAGACATATTTTTTTGTCACCCCTAGTTAGATTTTATTCAGGGTCAACCAAGAGAGACCTAACAAGGATTAAGATAGTAAAATACACTGAAATTAATCTCAGATGTATTTGCTGCACAATACAGAAATGTGTGTTTCTATGCAAGAATGACACACACTCTTAAGAATATTTATTTTATTCTTAAATACTTTTTTTTCTGCTTTAAGGAAGAATCCCATAAAATGCAAAATGTTTTAAGCTGCAGCAGTTGTGAAAGCAACCGTGAAAGCAATTCTGACTAACCCCTGAAATATCTTTAATATTTAAATACTCTGACTGATCCCTGAAATACCTAAAATGATATTACAAGAAAATGCAGCATGATAGTAATTTGATATGTTCCATATTATGATGACTCTTCAATCCCAGCTAGATTACTGTGCATTTACTTAAGTAAAAATACCTGAATAGAGGGGAGGGAGACTCTAAAATAATTAAGGGGCTGCAGCTACTGGGGTGGGAACTATTCCATAGGGGCAAGTGTGCCCTACAACAATCCCTGCTGGACAAATCCTGTTCTACTTATTAGCAGGGATGGGAAAATCCAGCAGGGATTGACTTGAGTCGCGTCTAGAGTCACCCCCCTGCTACTCGAAAAAGAGTCATAACGGGCACTTTCTGAGTCACCCCATTTAAAAAGCCTGCCATGGAAAAAACAGGGCTGCTGCCAGTCTCTCTCTCTCTCTCTCTCTCTCTCTCTCTCTCTCTCTCTCTCTCTGTGTATGTATGTGGAGTTCACTTTAAAGACTTCCCTGCTGCCCTGTCCCATCTGTAAACCGTGCAGTGGGAGGGACTGCGTGAGAGTGGGGACAGAAGCAGCAAGAGGGAGGAGGGTCACATGCAGCAGCTCAAGGCTTACCAGGATGACCCAATCCTTTGCAGCTCTACTCAGAAGTAGTCCCACTTCAGCCGGTCATTCAATGAGGCTTCCTCTGCTCAAGTAGCAGTGGAGCTTACAGCAGCCATGCCATGTGGTTGGCAAGTGTGACTGCTACAAACTACCTCCCTCCCCCTCCCTGGGCTTCTGTAGCCAATTGTAAGGCAAAAAACCCCTTGGGCAACTCCTCGTGCCCTCCCTCAGCCAAAGCTGGCTCTTTGCTGACTATAGAATGGAAGCAGGAAACACAGGAAGCTAGTCAGAGGACTGAAAAGAACATAATGCTAAGCTCTTTGAACTCTATGATAACCAAAAAATGACAATTTCAGCCATTACAGTATTTCAAAAGTAGAGAAAAATTCCCCCATATCATCATCGGAGGACAATATTGTAACTTGATAGGTGGGAGACAGAGTTCCCCAAGATCAGTTGCTCCAACTCCATGACTTCACTACCATTCCTGCACATAGCTCATGCACGATTGAGGCTTTGCACTCCTTCTGCCACTACATTAGCAGGCCAAGCCTATGCATGTCTACTCAGAAGTAAGTCCCATTAGAGTCAATGGGGTTTACTCCCAGGAAAGTGTGGATAGGATTGGGCTGTAGGTCTGTTATAAGCTGCCCCTGGTATTCCATAAGTCACTGTCCAAACTGGGTCGAATTCATAGTTGTAGACAGGGCTTTTTTTGTAACGGAAATGGAGGCACCTTTCCCCCCCTCCTCTCTGCCCCCACCTTTTCCCCCCCTGCCTGCACCACCCCACCCCCTTTTTTCCCTCCTCCTTGCCCCCACCTTTTTTCCCCTGCCTGCACCAACCCGCTCCACACTGCTGGCTAGGGAGGGATTCAAACCTCCAACCTTGTGCTCCACAGCCCAGCACTCTCTCCATTGGGCTATAGGAAAGCCTATTGTTAAAGTGTTCAGAACTAATATATAAGGTCTTCAGCCCAGCTGGTGGCTATCAGTGTCTCAAGTATTAGTTCCAAACACTTTGAGCCTAAGAGCTCTGGTGGCTCAATGGATAAACTGCAGGTCTGTGGGGGTTCAAATCCCAGTGAGGAGATATATATATATATATATATATATATATATATATATATATATATATATATATATATATATATATATATATATATATATATATATATATATATATATAATTTTTATTTTTTCTAAGGTGGGAAGGTGCTCCATGGCTGCAAAATATAAAGGTTGGTTGCTAGTTGCCAAAAGGGGGGCCAGTTGAGGCTGCAAAACTCCTCAAAGTTCAGTCCCAGGCAGGCTCTTTTTTGAACTTTTTTTTTTTTTAAGTCCCAGGTAGGACTTAACCCACAGCCTCCAGCAGGGGGCTCACTCCAGGAGCTTAACTGTGGGTTAAGTCCTAACTGGAACTTAAAAAAAAATAAAGGTCAAAAAAGAGCCTGCCTGGGACTGAACTTTGAGGAGTTTTGCAGCCTCAACTGGCCCCCCTTTTGGCAACTAGCAACCAACCTTTATATTTTGCAGCCATGGAACACCTTCCCACCTAAAAAAAATTATTCTTCATAGGGATTTGAACCCCAAGCCTCTGGCTCCACAACCTGCAGTTTATCCATTGAGCCACCAGAGCTCTTAGGCTCAAAGTGTTTGGAACTAACACTTGAGGCACTGATGGCCACCAGCTGGGCTCAAGACCTTATATATTTGTTCTGAACACTTTAACTACTGTATAGGCTTTTCTATAGCCCAGGGGTGCCCAAACCCCGGCCCTGGGGCCACATGTGGCCCTCGAGGCCTCTCAATGTGGCCCTCAGGGAACCTCCAGTCTCCAATGAGCCTCTGGCCCTCCAGAGATTTGTTGGAGCCCGCACTGGCCCGACACAGCTGCTCTCAGCGTGAGGGTGACTGTTTGACCTCTCGCATGAGCTGTGGGATGAGGGCTCCCTCCACTGCTTCTTGTTTCACATCTGTGATGCAGTAATGGTAGCAAAGGAAAGGCCAGCCTTGCTTTGTGCAAGGCCTTTTATAGGCCTTGAGCTATTGCAAGACCTTCATTCATTCAAATAAGTTCATTTTTAATATATTCATTTATGTAAACTTATGTAAATTTATTCAAATTCTAAATGTAAATTAATTCTTTTCTTCCCCGGCCCCCGACACAGTGTCAGAGAGATGATGTGGCCCTCCTGCCAAAAACTTTGGACACCCCTGCTATAGCCCAATGGAGAGAGTTTCCTATAGCCCAATGGAGCACCTCCCCACCTAAAAAAAATGGGGTGTTTCACTCCAGCTGTGGCAGGAGTGCTTTTGCTATCAGGGAGCTCACACTGGATGGCCGTGTGTGTGTGTGCGCGTGCGTGCGCGTGCATATATAAAAAATGGTTTAAAAATAAATAAATAAATAAAAAGATGTGAGTTCCTGCACCTATTTTTTTACCAAAAAAGCACTGGTTGTAGACATCACTGCCCTTAAGGCTCCAACTGCATCTGTATTCCCCACCACTGTTGTGTGGGAATCCTAGCATGTACACCTCTGCTCAGCCAAAGTTTGCTTTTTATACCTCCCCATCCTAGTTGTGCCATTGTATCTCCACTCTTTCTATCTTGAAGATTCTCTTTCCTGCTTCCTAGATGCCTTGGCATTTAGAGAGGAGCAGGGATAAGAATTTTTCCTCCTCATGAGTTGGCCAGGCTCACACCTTGAGTCTTGTGGTAGCTCTTGGGAACTTTTTCAGCCACCACAGGGGCATTGTCCCCCTAAGCTGCACAACCACATGGCCATGGACGTCAGAGCTTGGCTGAAACAGACATTTGTGATGAAGATCCAGGTCTACAGAGCTTGCATCCTGAGTACACTTCTGTACTGCAGCGAGTCATGGACACTTCACTCACAACAGGAGAGGAAACTGAACGCTTTCCACATGCGCAGCCTCCGATGCATCCTCAGCATCACCTGGCAGGACAAAGTTCCAAACAACACAGTCCTGGAACAAGCTGGAATCCCTAGCATGTATGCACTGCTGAAACAGAGACGCCTGCATTGGCTCGGTCATGTTGTGAGAATGGATGATGGCCAGATCCCAAAGGATCTCCTCTATGGAGAACTTGTGTAAGGAAAGCGCCCTCAGGTAGACCACAGCTGCGATACAAGGACATCTGCAAGAGGGTTCTGAAGGCCTCAGGAGTGGACCTCAACAGGTGGGAAACCCTGGCCTCTGAGCGGCCTGCTTGGAGGCAGGCTGTGCAGCATGGCCTTTCCCAGTTTGAAGAGACACTTGGCCAACAGACTGAGGCTAAGAGGCAAAGAAGGAAGGCCCATAGCCAGGGAGACAGATCAGGGACAGACTGCACTTGCTCCCAGTGTGGAAGGGATTGTCACTCCCAAATTGGCCTTTTCAGCCTCACTAGACGCTGTTCCAGAACCACCATTCAGAGCACGATACCTTATTCTTTCGAGACTGAAGGTTGCCAACTACAAATGACATCATCATCAAATGCTGGAAAACATTCTGCACCACTGCACAGCAAGCAAAGGGCGGTACAATGTGCGGACCCCTAAAAGGAAATATTGCACAGGGGTGGTCCTCACACTGTCATTTGTCTCGTTGGAAGGAAGATACCACAAGTTTGATTTGTAAGGTACCCGCTGTTGCATACCTTAACATGATGCCATCTTACATGTAAGATAACTTATTACCGTATAATAATGGCTAAATAATAGAAGCCAATGTTTCTGAGAGGAATCAACTTCAATATGTCTTCCCGTTTTGTGGAGGCAGAGCACGATCGCCCCACTCTAACTTTCCCTGACCTGAGGAGCCCTGCAGGCACTCACGCCCGGCTCCCCACAGCCAGGGACGGCTGCTGCAGGGACTGGAGGGTGCACCCCAGTCCCTGCAATCCGGTCAAAAGGGGAAGTGGGGTGATTGTGCACCACTTCTGGTTTAGCGGAGCGGGGCGCGATTGCTCCGCTGTCACCTTCCCTGACCTGGGGAGCCCTGCCAAAGGTCGCGCAGGGCTTCCTGCACCCCCAGAGGGCTGCAGGGGGTTTGGGCAAGTGCACCAAGCCCCTGCAGCCCCCCTGAGCGGTGCGATCCCCAGGATTCCCCCCTGGATTCAAACTCCCTGCGAGTTTGAAAACCACAGGCCTAAACTATTTTTCAGACCTGGAGACAGTTGACCAGAACACAGCTTTTTCACAACAGCCATTCTTTCAGTAGGACTAACAAGCAAGCTCTACTGCACAGCAGCAGCAATTAGTGAACGGCACTCCTAATATTTTGTTCATTTTTTAAAAAAATGAACCATTGAACATGTTGAAAACCTAGCCCTTGGTCATTAGATAATAATCACTATTATCTTTATTTTCACTCTAATTTCTCTACTGACAACCTAACGGCATTAGAGATAGTATATTAAACAAAGCAGTCTGAACACACATGGATATCAGCTGCCATCTGTGTGGGTTTGCCTGATCACATGCTTGAATGAAAAGTTTAAATACTGGTAAAGTAATTCCTCCCTTTTTGGCCACATATGAAAACTGTGCAAAACCTTAACACAGACTGAACACCTGGGATGATATTTTCCAGTGAAGGAGCAACCTTTGCCAGTGCTTAGCAGACAGGAAAGTGTTGATTTCATATGTATAGGGGTGACAGTTTCTGTACAGACAACTCCACCTAACATTCCTATAGTGCTATATGTAATAGTCATAAAACAAACCCATAAATAAAATGAGATTTTAAAAACTACAAATACTTGAGATCTACACACAAAGATTTGGCTGCCTATTTTAAATCAATATGTGAAATTGATCTCCTTATCTCTCTCTACCTCCCTTCCACTTACAATGGCATGTAGACCCTTCAGTTCCTGGGACCTGCATCGGTGCTAGAAAGTTGGATAGGATTGGGCCCTGAGTCGAATGGCAGGCAGAATCACCTGCACTATTTATATTGTTGTTTTTCTTTGTCTTTTGGGTGGGGGTGGGTGGATGGACATATACTTGAATTAGCATAAGTCAATGGCTGCATTTTTTTCAGCTTCTAGCACTAGAGAGCTTTTTTTTTAGCACACTTAGGTAGCGTTCATTTTTCAAATTGTTGTGTGCTGCCCATGCTAGAAATGCAAACTCATAAGAACATAAGAACATAAGAACAGCCCCACTGGATCAGGCCATAGGCCCATCTAGTCCAGCTTCCTGTATCTCACAGCGGCCCACCAAATGCCCCAGGGAGCACACCAGATAACAAGAGACCTCGTCCTGGTGCTCTCCCCTACATCTGGCATTCTGACTTAACCCATTCCTAAAATCAGGAGGTTGCGCATACACATCATGGCTTGTACCCCATAATGGATTTTTCCTCCAGAAACTCGTCCAATCCCCTTTTAAAGGCGTCTAGGCTAGACGCCAGCACCACATCCTGTGGCAAGGAGTTCCACAGACTGACCACGCGCTGAGTAAAGAAATATTTTCTTTTGTCTGTCCTAACCCGCCCAACACTCAATTTTAGTGGATGTCCCCTGGTTCTGGTATTATGTGAGAGTGTAAAGAGCATCTCCCTATCCACTCTGTCCATCCCCTGCATAATTTTGTATGTCTCAATCATGTCCCCCCTCAAGCGTCTCTTTTCTAGGCTGAAGAGGCCCAAACGCCATAGCCTTTCCTCATAAGGAAGGTGCCCCAGCCCCATAATCAGCTTAGTCGCTCTCTTTTGCACCTTTTCCATTTCCACAATGTCTTTTTTGAGATGCGGCGACCAGAACTGGACACAATACTCCAGGTGTGGCCTTACCATCGATTTGTACAACGGCATTATAATATTAGCCGTTTTGTTCTCAATACCCTTCCTAATGATCCCAAGCATAGAATTGGCCTTCTTCACTGCCGCCGCACATTGGGTCGACACTTTCATCGACCTGTCCACCACCACCCCAACATCTCTCTCCTGATCTGTCACAGACAGCTCAGAACCCATCAGCCTATATCTAAAGTTTTGATTTTTTGCCCCAATGTGCATGACTTTACACTTACTGACATTGAAGTGCATCTGCCATTTTGCTGCCCATTCTGCCAGTCTGGAGAGATCCTTCTGGAGCTCCTCACAATCACTTCTGGTCTTTACCACTCGGAAAAGTTTGGTGTCGTCTGCAAACTTAGCCACTTCACTGCTCAACCCTGTCTCCAGGTCATTTATGAAGAGGTTGAAAAGCACCGGTCCCAGGACAGATCCTTGGGGCACACCGCTTTTCACCTCTCTCCATTGTGAAAATTGCCCATTGACACCCACTCTCTGCTTCCTGGCCTCCAACCAGTTCTCAATCCACGAGAGGACCTGTCCTCTAATTCCCTGACTGTGGAGTTTTTTCAGTAGCCTTTGGTGAGGGACCGTGTCAAATGCCTTCTGAAAGTCCAGATATATAATGTCCACGGGTTCTCCCGCATCCACATGCCTGTTGACCTTTTCAAAGAATTCTATAAGGTTTGTGAGGCAAGACTTACCCTTACAGAAGCCATGCTGACTCTCCCTCAGCAAGGCCTGTTCGTCTATGTGTTTTGAGATCCTATCCTATCCAACTCAGAGCTGGAAAAGATAGCCACCTCCTTTTATTAATGTTATCCTATTGCTATGTTGCACTGAGAAAACAACTGGGCACAGCCATCTTGTACAGCAAGTAGGGGAGACAGTGGAGTAGGGCTTTTTGAACTAGGACCCAAGGAGCCATCCATTCTTGAGATTCTAAAATCATTCCACAGATGTTAATAACTGTAGGTAACCTTAATGACCATAAGGCAATGATTAAACATTGCAAAAACACTCCAAAGTACATTGGAACCATTTGCCTTGTTTTTTAATGAATTGCACTAAAATTGTGCTGGCAGTGTGCTAGACATGCTGGAAATGTTACTTCCTCATATTTTCTATTAGAAAAGTGAATGCAGCCAATCACATGTAAGATGCAGGCCAACTGCATTTGTTGTAGCATAAGACTTAACGGGCCAGAGACCACTTTGTCACATGCCTGTATTTATACCTGGAGTTTAGCAAGGAGGAAAAGATCTCATTGGCTTGGGTCACACCCATGCACCTGGACTGCATTGCATTTTCATTTGTCTTATGCATGGGGTTGTGACAGCTGCTGATTGTTTAACCTTTTGTTTGTTTTTTTAAAAAAAACCTGCTTTGTTTCCTTCTTTCACTGCTCAGGTGTGTCTATGTATAAATCATAATACATAGAAAAGTAAGATGCATGCATGCTATTCTTTATGTGTGGTCGGTCTGTGGAACTCCTTGCCACAGGATGTGGTGCTGGCGTCTAGCCTAGACGCCTTTAAAAGGGAATTGGACAAGTTTCTGGAGGAAAAATCCATTATGGGGTACAAGCCATGATGTGTATGCGCAACCTCCTGATTTTAGAAATGGGTTATGTCAGAATGCCAGATGCAAGGGAGGGCACCAGGTCTCTTGTTATCTGGTGTGCTCCCTGGGGCATTTGGTGGGCCACTGTGAGATACAGGAAGCTGGACTAGATGGGCCTATGGCCTGATCCAGTGGGGCTGTTCTTATATAAAATTTCTTTCCCCATTTTGCAAAGAGATGATTTTCAAAATGAACAGAGAGAATTAGGATGATCCAACTGGTATATAGTTAATTAAAACTAAAAATAAAAATGACTCTGCCTTTCCCCAATCGATGAACACTTTTCCTCCCTCGCTTTTCTGTGTGTCTCATCATAAGGAAGACTAAAAGGCTAAAGATTTAGTGGAGTTCATGAATAAGAATGAAAAGTATACATGGCTCTTCGAAAATTACTTCCTAAAATGCTTCTCTAAGGCTAGGAGAGTGACCTTTAGACATCAAAGTCTTCTAAAAAGACTAAAGTAAACATTTAATGGAAGTGGAACAATAATGGGACAGCATTCCAGTAAGTACACCTTGGTCCTGTACAGCTAGTTTTAAAGTAATGCTGTTACCTAAGTATTTATTGGTCTCTCAAACAGCTAGGAGGAGGGAAAAGGTGCATTTAAAGAACTGGCTAGTCAGCGATAAAGGGAATATACTATAGATTACAATAAAATAAACCAAGAACATAGAGAAGTTTTTTTCCTCTTGTGGCATATTCTCCATACCGAAGTCTACTTGTGGTTAACAGCTGTGATCCAGAGGGCCAAGAATAAAAGAAAAATAGCCTCATGCACCACTCAGTATGGAATTCAATACATAAAGTGTAGGAATGGACCCCACTAGATCTAAAAAGGATTGCACAAATTCATGAGGTTCAATCTTTCAGTAACAATTAGCCATGATAGCTACATGAAAACCTCAGATTCAGAAGCAGTATTGTTGGTAAAGCTTTGACATTTTTTTTAAAAACTCCTTTTTCTCCTTTATTCTCAATATTCAGATTATTGTCTGATCATGCCACTACTCCCTTTACAATATTGCAAGACCCTTCCTCTCTACTCTCTCAGCAAAACTCTATTTCCTGGTCATCTCTCACCATGTCTATTCCTTCATTCCTTCCTCAGATGTATATACTGCTTTCCAACAAAAAATGTTCAGAAAGTGATTAACATAGACATAAATCCTGATCATGTATTAGCCAGCTAGGTTTTATCTCATAAAGTAATGAGCACACCATATAGGATGCCAAAATGAGGTTCCCTGTGGAATTTGGATTGGGAAGGAATATTGTTGTGGTGTGCAATGATGCAATGCAAAACATATAAAGTGTGCTGAATGTGGCATTTGTTTCTGCGAGTCTGCTACAACTATGAGTTGTGAGATGCATGTGCATATGTAATGTGCAAACTACTAAACTGCACCGTTAGCACATGCAAAAGAATAAATAAATAAAATTGCCTATATCTGTAATCAGCCTATATCTGTAATGATCAAAAAGTGTGGTATATGTTGCAGAATTGAGTACAGAAGCTGATTTCAGTGCCTGCCTTTGTAGACCTACCCTCAGCCTTCAACCTTGACCACCCATGCGTAGAGGACTGTATGTAGCTGGAAATATGACCAACCAATGTAGGGGAGAGGAGAAGTACCCTTCCTCAAAGAGGAGCCTACTCCCATCTCTGAGGATACAAAAAAGGAGGTACATGGGGAGCCCACATAACTACCCAGTTTCACCAGCAGTTATTAGAAAGTCCTCATGCTGTGTTACACTGGAGACATTTCTAGAAGCATCAATGAGCAGAATAAAAACACAATGTAAAAAAACAACCTGTTTTGAAAGTCCTTGTTCTGAGAAGAGTTTAAGAATTGATAGTCACTCATCATTTGCAATGGCCATATCTTTATTACTTGTTACATGATCATCTCACCCATTCCCAAGAAGCTCAGCACAGCAATTTAGAGTGCAATCCTAATTTGAAGCTCTGCAGGTGCAGTGGTCCCTGAGCCAGTGGAAAGTGTCAAAAACATGCTGTAAGGCACATTGTGACACTGGGCAAGTAAGCAGTGCTGGCGAAGCAGCCTGCACTGCCCCACCAACACTGCATCCAGCCCACTGGCCACTGCCAGAGGTAAGATTTGCACCAGGCAGTGGTGGGATAGTGGGAGGATGGTTCATAAGTGGTTCATTGGGGGCAGGGGAGGATGGAATGGGGCGGATCAGTTCTGGGAGGGGCAGAATCAGCAGAGGCCTGCTCTGTTGTATCCTAATCCCCCATCCTCGGCCTTCCAGTGTTCTACCAGGTTGCTCAAACTTCTGCCAGCTAAGTAGCTGGTGGAGATCCAAGTAGCCCCATAGGAAAAGGTAAAATATCCCCTTACCCCAAGGAGACTTCCAGCCGGCTCCTATGCTGTGTTGGATGCAGCGAGATCATGCAGCTCTGCTGCACCAGTACAACTCAGGTGTACAACTTGTGAGTTGGGGCTGCCCAACTCACAACAGCCCGGTGTAGCAAGAGGCAGTGATTTCCCAAACAGCTTCATTTCTGAGAAGAAATTTCTGAGTTTTCCACACTGGGTCTCATTGATCGTACATGGATGGACCCTGCAGTATACATATACCATTTTCTCCTCATCCCCTGACTTTTTTTTTTCTTCTCTGCCAAGAATTATCTTTCCAAAACAACTTATTCCTTAGGGTTTAGGAAATGATGCGAGACAATTTTTCAATACATTTATTAAAGATGTATAATCTTTTCTTTATTGAAGGTTAGAAGAGGCAATATCTTCAAGCTCAAGATAAACTCCAGCACTTACTATTCTATGCTTGAGATCATTAGAAAAGGAATTGAGAACAAAACAGCTAATAGTATAATGCCGTTGTACAAATCGATGGTAAGGCCGCACCTGGAGTATTGTGTCCAGTTCTGGTCGCCACATCTCAAAAAAGACATAGTGGAAATGGAAAAGGTGCAAAAGAGAGCAACTAAGATGATTACGGGGCTGGGGCACCTTCCTTATGAGGAAAGGCTACGGCGTTTGGGCCTCTTCAGCCTAGAAAAGAGTCGCCTGGGGGGACGGACATGATTGAGACATACAAAATTATGCAGGGGGTGGAGTGGATAGAGAGATGCTCTTTACACTCTCACATAACACCAGAACCAGGGGATATCCACTAAAATTGAGTGTTGGGAGAGTTAGAATAGACAAAAGAAAATATTTCTTTACTCAGCGTGTGGTTGGTCTGTGGAACTCCTTGCCACAGGATGTGGTGATGACGTCTGGCCTAGACGCCTTTAAAAGGGGATTGGACAAGTTTCTGGAGGAAAAATCCATTACGGGTTACAAGCCATGATGTGTATGTGCAACCTCCTGATTTTAGAAATGGGCTATGTCAGAATGCCAGATGCAAAGGAGGGCACCAGGATGCAGGTCTCTTGTTATCTGGTGTGCTCCCTGGGGCATTTGGTGGGCCGCTGTGAGATACAGGAAGTTGGACTAGATGGGCCTATGGCCTGATCCAGTGGGGCTGTTCTTATGTACATGATTTTCTTTCACACATGGCTGTTATAACAAGAGATTAAAGCCATTTATCAGAAAGTATTGGAGATCTTACAATGATGCATTATGATACATTTAGCTACCATTATTTAGCTTTCAGTATAATATATTTACAACCAATATCAAACCAATATTGACAATGATATAGTAGAAAAAGCTAGATGAAAACAAAAAGAAACTTGATATACCATTAAAGAAACCAAGTGTGTGGAATGGAACATTGGGAGCATCTGTGTTCTGTTACCATGTTCCAGAATTATATTATTATAGGAAAGGAGTGTGAGGTTAGGAAATTGAGGGTGCAATCCTAACCCCTTATGTCAGCGCTTTCAAGCACTGACATAAGGGCAATGCAGCTCTGAGGTAAGGGAACAAACATTCCCTGACTTTGAGGAGGCCTCTGTGAGTGATACCCAACAGCAGGATGCAACACATGTCCCATTGGCACTGGAAAGCACTGACATAAGGGGTTAGGATTGCACCCTGAGTAGACTTATCTTCTGAGTAGACTTTGGTTAGACTTATCTAACCGAAAAGACTATGAGAAACTATGAACATTCTTAGAATTTAACAGGTGGACGAAATGTGGCAGACACTAGGCCTACCTAAGAAGAAAAGTGTGATAGCCTGAGCATTGGTGAACAGAAATACTGCCTGCTTATTTGCAGGTGAAAATATACTGTATATTAAATGGGTCCTCTCTGTTTCTATCTATGAAAGACAGAACATTGCTTTATTACAGAACCTTGAAAAACCTTGCAAAATACAAGGGAAGGGGCAACAGTATAAAGGTGTCTTGTCTTGTGTGCTCCCTAAGGCATCTGATGTGCCATTGTGAGATATAGGAAGATGGACTAGATGGTCCTTGGCCCAATCCAGTGGGACTCTTTATGATCTTATTTGCAGCACAAGCTTGTGCATGTTTATTCAGAAGTAAGTCCCATTGTGTTCAGTTTGTGTTCCCATTGGATGGCTGCCTTAAACAATGAAAATTGACATTAAGACCTTGAGATGCCATGCAATTTTAGACTAAAAAGGTAGATTCCTAACTGAAGTGCCATGTTTAACACATTGTGTTGAAGTAAGTCACCATCTCAGAAGCATCAGGTCAAGAATCAGATCCATATGCCACATCAGTCATGAAGGGGATAAGGACCAAAACCTACTTTCCAGAAGAAAGTTGGCAAGGGTCCCCAAAAATAAAATGAAATATGAATTTGAGGAGCACTACAACATAAGAAGAGTTACACAGTTATTTCTGCCATCTATTAAAAGGCACACATTTCATTTTTCAAAGCCACCTTTTGTGGAGGCACTCTGTGTTTACCCACCCCTCCCAACAACAACCTGTGGAGTAATCTATAGTAACTTGAAAGCTTTCCTGACTTCTGACTGAGTTATATGAATTCTACTCAGTCCTCCTGATCCTGAAATGGCTGTCAGGTAACTGCATTTTGATTTCCACCACAATGAATCAACTCTAGAAGTTCAAATTAAGCAAGTACGTAGGAGCCACTAACAGCCCAATCCTGAGCTGTCTGTTGTGCCGAGATGGCCGTGGCACATAAATGGCTATCATGGCATCCTATGCACAACAGGGCAGCTGCCGGCAGCTCCTTGGGGGAAGGAGACTTCCGTCCCCTCTCCCCAGGTAAGGGAAGTAGCCCTGCAATGGGGCTACTCGATTCTGCGGCAGCCCTTGGTCTGGTACAGAATCGAGCCTCCATGTCGGGCCTTGCAGTCCATCATGGAGGCTCTGGATGTGGCGGAGATCTGCTCTGCTGGTTCTGCCTCCCTCCCACCCCAGTCCCTCCCCCCAGCACACCTCCTCCCCACTGTCTCCCAGCCCTCCCCATCCCTGAATGCCTCTTTCCCACCCACCCCCACGTCCCCACCCACCTCTCTGCCACCCGGCAGTCTGTGTGACAACCAAATAGCAGAACACCGGTAATCTATCAGTGGTAGCCCAATGCCAGCTGGAGCTGAGCTACCTCCAGCACAGGGCTGGCGTGAGTGTCACATTGCGACACTCACCGCCAGAGAAGCATATGAGCTCAGGATTGGACTCTAAATTGCATATCTGTTAGAAACAGACTAGGATTTAAACATCTTCTTTTAAGTTAATCCAAGAGTTTGCATTCATTCACAGGGGCATTCATCATTCACTTTTTTCCCCTTGTAACAGCATAACAGACTTCCATGGAATTCAACAAGTAGTTTTTCCAACTCCCCTTTTGCCACCCAGTATGCATAGGGGTCTGCTGTTCAATCATCAGTCAATCATCAAATTCAGCACATTATTGAACTGGCCATTAAAATTCAGAGAAATATTGTCATGCTGATTTTTCATGCTCTTTGTTGGAGTTTAATTCCTTCATGTAATGAATGATTTATACAGCTACATAAACATTATAGGGGTATGAATGTCTTCATATTTAGGATCACCTAGTAAGAGAGGTAAGGAAAGCAAAGCAGAGGTGATACAACTTTCATTTAAAAAAAATGAAAGAAACTTACAGCCCAATCCTATGCATGTCTACTGAGAAGTAAGTCCCACTAAATGGGGCTTACTCCTAGGAAAGTGTGGATAGGATTGGGCTGTTCCACAATTGAATACAACCCTTCTGCCTAATTCCACTGATAGCATTTTCATACAACTCCATATACTTCACCAGAGTTGTGCCAACATAAACTGGTGATTAATTTCACTACTTACACTGCTGAAAGCTGTAATGTTTCATTCTTCATACAATAATAATATGCTTGCCATTGGGCCTATTTTGCAAAATATTTTTTTAATATACTGCATGCAAAGTTTTTAATTACATAAATAATAATAATAACAGGTATTTATATACCGCCTTTCTTGGTCTTTATTCAAGACTTTATTCAAGGCGGTTTACATAGGCAGGCTTTTATTTAAATCCCTTATTAAATAGGGATTTTTACAATTTGAAAGAAGGTTCTTTCTTTCAAGAACCACTACATTCAAGGTGTTTCATTCCGATCTGGCCTCACATTCTGGCCTCCATCCTCCCACGCTCAGAGCAGATGGAAATAGCTCGGCTTCAGCTTGTCAGCTGCTTCAAGGTCGCACGGTGCCGGTGGCCTCGAACTGGCGACCTTGTGGATGTTATCATCAGGCAGACAGAGGCTCTACCCTCTAGACCAGACCTCCTGCCCAGACCAGACCTCCTGCCCTGCTCACATACAGTGAGAATAAACACTGTTTCAGATATTTATATGTAGCCTTTAGCTACTATAATAGAATTTTAGACACTCTCTTGCTCTGTTATTAGGAATGCCAATAGACCAGTCCTGCATGTATGGTAGCGGCTGAGGTTATTGTTACAGGCTTCACTTATTTTAAGTAGGCACTCAGCTGGAACTGATATCTGATCACTGATTGATGGCTCCACAGCTGGGCTGTGCACAAAAGAAAAAAACCTCAGGAATGAAACAATTCACAAAACAAAGCTAAAGGTTCTGCAGTCGATCATTTGAGATAGCAGGGGGAAGAGAGTCTTTATTCTCATTTCTTCTGAAACTACTTTATGTTGGCAACCTTCAGTCTCGAAAGACTATGGTATCGCGCTCTGAATGGTGGTTCTGGAACAGCGTCTAGTGTGGCTGAAAAGGCCAATTCGGGAGTGACAATCCCTTCCACACTGGGAACAAGTGCAGTCTGTCCCTGATCTGTCTCCCTGGCTATAGGCCTTCCTTCTTTGCCTCTTTGCCTCAGTCTGTTAGCCAAGTGTCTCTTCAAACTGGGAAAGGCCATGCTGCACAGCCTGCCTCTAAGCGGGCCGCTCAGAGGCCAGGGTTTCCCACTTGTTGAGGTCCACTCCTAAGGCCTTCAGATCCCTCTTGCAGCTATCTTCGAAGAAACAAAACTATGTATAACAGAAACCTGAGGGTAGATTATTTCACTAATGTCATTAAGCAGAATTGATCTGTTTGCTATACAGGTGGACCCTCATTATTCGCAAGGGTTCCATTCCTGGAACCAACGCAAATACTGAATTTCACATGAAACCAAGTCACACAAAATTTGGTGTCCACCCAGCTCCAAACATGACTGGAGCCTTCCTGTGGGCGAAAACCAGAAGTGCCTTTCTAGGACCTCCAGAGGTCTTTCTGAGGCCCATGGAGGCTATGCATGGCCTCCACGGGCTTCAGAAAGGTCCCCGAAAGCCTCAGAGGCCGTTTCTCCAAAGGAGACTGGAGCTGGGTATAGTTCATCTGAAACCAGAAGTGCCTTTCTAGGACCTCCAAAGGCCTTTCTGAGGCTCATGGAGGCTGTGCACAAATGTTCCCTTACCCTGAGGAGACCTTCCTCCTGCAACACAGGATACAGCATAGGCCTGGAGGGGCCAATGTCCCAGTGCTGATAGGATTGGACTTTAGATCTTGTTCTTATGGGTATCTGAATGCACACCAATCAATAATTCCACAGACAGTGTGAAGGAAGAGTGGGACACAGACATCATATAAAAATAAATTCATTTGGATCCTCTGTGTTGGAGCATTTAGGTGCAATTAGTGCAGAATGCGGCAGCCCGTGTGGTTACTGGAGGTAGGCGGTTTGACTCTGTCAGTCCGCTTCTCCGGGGGCTACATTGGCTGCCCATTCGTTTCTGGGCCCAATTCAAGGTGCTGGTTTTGACCTTTAAAGCCCTATACTGCTCTGGGCCAGGATATCTTAGAGACCACCTACTCCCATACAATCCGGTCATCAGAGAAGGCCTTTTTACAAGTGCCACCACCCAAGGAAGTCCGGGGGACGGCTGCAAGAAATAGGGCCTTCTCGGTAGTGGCACCAACATTATGGAACTCCCTTCCCCTTGACTTGAGAATGGTTCCCTCTCTTGAGAGTTTCCGGCGAGGCCTGAAGACACTGCTGTTTACACAAGCCTTCTGATTTTTTGGCCTTTTAAACATTTTTTACACATTTTGTAGTTTTTACAGGCCTGATTCCTCTGTGACTTGCTCTTTTGTACTCTTTTTATTCTGTCTTTTTAATCTGACTACTGTTTTTATGGTCTCTGTTAATGTGTTTTTAATGTTTTTATCTGCTATTTGTCTTAATGTATGTTTTTAAATGTGTTTTTTACATGTTGTTAGCCGCCCTGGGTCCCTTTAGGGAGAAGGGCGGGATATAAATAAAGTTTATTATTATTATTAGGTCATAGGAACCAGTTTGATTGTTTTAAATTCATTTATTAGCTGGTTTAAATATTTGGCTGTTTAAATGAAGATTTATTCAATATACTGTTTACATGACTGCAAAGTTATTAGGTATGAAAACACTGATACAACCACTGAGCAAGCCTAGTAAAACTCCTTCTGGAAAGCACTTATCAACTCTTATCAATGTTAAATATGCTGTCCAATTTATACCTATTTTAGTTTAAATGAGAAACTAATTGCCTTATAGTTATGTATTTTAAATTAATTTCCCATCATTAATAGCTGCAAACTTATTGGTTTGTATTTAAAATAATATTAGAAGCATGTTTTGTCTTAGTTAAAAAAATTGTGACAAATCTCTATCAAAGACTCATAATATTTTCTAAGGGAGCATAAATTGATTAAAACAAGCCTATCCTTAGTTATGCAAATACCCCAGGTAGCTATTTAGTACTCTACATGAGTAAAATCACCAACTACCCTATGAGCAGAAGAACAAAAGCCAGCAAGGCAAAATGTCACAATTACTCTCTGTACCTGGTGCTGCTTCTCCTCCAACTGAAACTGAAGCCTTCATCCCTGCACAGAGATCAGAAGAACCTCCCTGTGAACAAGAGAAGAAGCTGTCAAAGTGAGAGAAAAAGACCACATCTCATATTTTATTGTTTTAATGGTTTGCTATTTGTATTGATCTTTTGTAAACCGCTCTCAAGCTCTCTTAGAGCAAGGTAAAAATGTTTAAAATAAATAAGCATATAGCTGTGGGTTAACTGGAAAGGTATGTAAAGAATATGTAATGTAGATCATATAGGCCCTAAGGTTATATGAGGACCATGTTGTGATTTTGAAGAACCAGGTGTTTGGGATAATGCTGGTTGTAGGGATGTATAATGATTGACCTATTGCATTTTGTTGATGTAGTCTAACTGACAAACGCAGAGCTAATACACACGCATGCACACATAGTGTCATAGATGTGGGTCAAAACTTCAAAAGTGAAAACCCATACTGCTTTCAGTCAGCAAATGCAAAGCTAGCAAGTAAACGAACATTATACATTATCTGTGTGAATGTTCTATCTAGCATTCTGCTAAAAAAACAGAAACCAGTAATCAGAGTACAGTATATAACTGTTCATTCTATTTTCACAACCCACATTAAATACCAGAATTGCACACTTACCTTTAAAGGCTTGTTTTCCATGCTTTTAAGCTGCAAGTGTATTTATAAGGTATTATAAATACCTTAATAATTTTAAGGTATTTATAATAGGTATTAATAATATAAGGTATTATGCCCTTGAAAGTCACTGGGGCTGCATAAGTCTCTCACAAAGAATGTTTCTCTCAGTAGTTTAATCAAAGAAAAACAGTTCTTAAAATGCTTAATGTTGGCTGCAGGAAGGGAAGGAAGCAAATGCAACTCTACTATTTTGCCTTTGCGTCTCATGTTTTGTTTTTAAAGACTTAACAATAGATATTTACAAGAGCTAGATCATTACATGGCCATTCTAAAATGACTGTTTCACAACTCTTCTGTGCTTGCGAAAAATAAATTCTGAAATCCAGCCAGAAGTTGTCACTTAGGATGCTTGCCAGAAGAAATACTGATGGGTTTGTTATTTGATGGGTTCATTAACGAGAGTATGGTGGCTTTAGACAAGGCTGGTAAGTAGGCAGATACTGAATGTAGATGCATGTGTGAGTCTATTTAAGTCAGGTCAGCCTATGAGATCAATACTCATTCATGAAACAGCTGATTCTTCACAATGGAGGGGATTAGCAGTAGGGTAATCCATGGATTACATATGCCCAAACACTTCAGAAGCACATTTAGGAGGGAGATGGTGCCAGGTTGCCAAACTTCCTAAGGAAATGATTTTCATACTTTGACAAACATTTTGTTGGGAAAAAGAATGTTTAAAGCTGAAAAGCCACTGTTTTCAGAAGATGCTACAAGCAATATCAGCAACAACTATGAGGCACAACCCAACCACGCAAGCTCAAATGCTGAAATTCTTCCCACTGAAGTAACTAGGACTTAAAAATGCTTACATTTGACTATATTATACCCACAGAGTGGTTGGAGAATTTAGAAGATGGTTTTCTCCCATGTAAACTGGATTTTTAAAGCTACCTCACCGTGGACATATGCCACTGGGTCACTGACAGAGTCCAAGATGCATTGCAACTGTATCCAAGCACAAACTGAGCAAGCCTCCACAATCAGGCTTACTGAATTTGTGTTGACCATTATCCCAATGAATAATGAACCCTTCGCAACTATTCAGTTTTCATGGATCTCCCTTGTGGGATGATGGAAAAGTCATTTTATGCAGGAGAAAAATGAATATATGAATCTGCCAGGAATAAAAACAATGTCATGTTCTGCAATGAAAAATTATACCTGTTGATGTCTATTTTTATCAGAAGGAACGATGGATAACCAAAGGACATCAGCTTCTCTCTCTGTGCAATCACTGTGAAAATAAGGCTTTGTACATTTGGGAATTAGCTGAGCTGGTTTGGAAGGCGATACTAGCCCTAATCCTAAAGATACCTACTTAAAGATCCCATGAAAATAAACTCTAAATCAATATTGAAATCAATAGGACATTCACAAGTAAGTGTATTTACAACTGCAGCCACTGTGTCAACATTCATCAAAGAGCAAGGCAGGCCTGGACAATTGTTGAGTTTTCACACTGCTGAAATGCAAAATTGTGTCAAGTTTTGACTGACTCTGTCATCATGCTATGAATCTGTAAAGGTGGCTTTAGGAATCATTCTTGAGGATGTAAACCTTTGAAAAGATTTCATCAGAACTGACTGTCCATGCAATTTGCTCAATGACAAACCCACGAACATGACTTTTTTCACCGTTATCTATCTTGCAAAGCCATCTCTGAGCACACTAATATTTATTTGATTAAAAAACACACTCAGACATCCACCCACTGGAATCATTCTAAAAGCCATGTAACCAATGCAAAATACTACCAGGATTTTTCACAGCAGTTAATCAGGGAATCCCACTAAAACTGACCCTTTGCTGTTGAAACCTCATACATGCATTTCTGATTTACCATTACAGAAGAGCAACCCTAGGCATATTTACCCAGAAGGAAGTTCTAACATGTTAAATGGGGCTTGCTCCCAGGTAAGAGTGCATAAAATTACAGTCTGCTGCAACTCTGTGTACACTTATCTGGGAGTAAATCCCACTGCAATCAATGGGGCTTATGTTCGAGTAGATATGGGATTGCACTGTTAAGTTTCTTTCAGCAGGCATGTAATCGCATACTTGCCTGGTTTGGGTTTCTATAAGGGTGAAGCTCAGTGGCAGAGCACATTCTTTGCATGCAGGTCCCTGACATCCTCATGTAGAATTGTGGAGTTCTGTTGCTAATGTTGCTGGTATCTCTTCTTTATAGATTGTGAACCCTTTGGGACAGGGAAATGTTTATTAATTTTACTATATAAACTGCTTTGTGAACTATTCCTGTTGAAAAGCAGTATATAAATATTCATCATCATCATCATCAGAGTGGCAAGGCTGACCTCACTTCCTATCAGGAAGTATCATATATATTCAGTAAGAATTTTAATCAGGTGAGGAAGCTAGGTTCTTTGTTTCCATTTTTTTTTCTCCACAAGTTTCTGTTTGTTTTATTTACTGCTCTTTCTTTAGAAAGTTGAGAGCAGCTGACAAGGTTATTTCAGCACTGATCAGGTATATCACACGACTGTAGCTTCAATAATGCTACAGCATCAGAAGTTCCCACAGCATAAACTGGGCTCCAAAATCCTATATGTATACATGGGTAGATGAATTAGAAAAACATTTGTAAAATGTTTATGAAGGCACCATCTGTTGGACATGCCTGGGGGTTCTTGGGCTCCATACACAGAGTGTACAATCCCTGAGGAACAGCACATCCCCCTAGGTTTAGGTCCTGGATGCTCTCACTGCTGTATGTTTCAGA
>NC_089822.1:30261958-30296958 GCF_035046505.1 Tiliqua scincoides | reverse complement strand
CCTTATTTGCCTACCCCCACTCCCATTGCTGCCTGCTTCCTGCCCATTATGCCCTCCCAGCACTGTTCACTGTAACCAGATATTCTTATTAGAGAAAACAGGAAAAGTTACCATGAAGCCTGGTACTAGTGAAAGCTATTTTAGCACAATTGCTAAGAACCTGAGCAGGACAGGGACACAATCGCCTGGTACCTGAAGGGGTACACCAGATGCCCCTTTATCTGGTGGTGCTCTAGTCCAGTGGTCTTCAACCTTTTTCATTCCCATAAGTTGCCACAACCCCACAACTGAGGCTTTGCCCAGGGTTGAAGAATGCTGACTGAGAGTGCAATCCTAACCCACTTTCCAGCACTGACATAAGGGCAATGCAGCTCCTAAGTAAGGAAACAAGCATTCCCTAATTTTGATGATGCCTCCGTGAGTTCCCCCCAACTGCAGGATGCAGCACATGTCCCATTGGCACAGCTATGCCAGTGCTGGAAAGTGGGTTAGGATTTGGGCCTTAGAATATACTAAGCATCAACGGACAGAACTTTGAAGAAACACAAATCATACCTATGGATGATATGGATGGGTGAAACAACTGAGGGGGAAATGAAGAGGATTGTCAATGAGCAGTGGGAATAGTGTTGGGGAGAATCAGGGTTTACTAGAGCAGTAAATACAGTAACACTAGGCTGTTAAAAAAAAACAGTTTTGCTGAAGATATGGCTCTTGAGGAAAGGGCTTAACAAGTGGCTAGGCTGTTGCAGAGTAGCCTGGAGGCAGTGGAAGAAAATACCAGTTCTTAGTATATGACTGATATAATGCCTGGCAAGGGATATAAATGGTTAGAGTCAATTACATTTTTGATGCACTTCATTAATTATATACACAACTATGTATAGAGTGCTTGACAGTCTTTTAAAAGTTTATTTGCCCTCACTATGCTGGCTCACTATTCTTCCCATTTTACAGACAGAGAACTGAGGCTGGCTTCAATCCCACATATACTCCATTGGAAGCAAGTCCTATCGACCTCAATGGGACACTCTTACTGACTCCATATGTCTAAGATCAAGTGGCAAAAATGTTTTCTCTGGGCCACTCAGAAAATCTCTGGCTAAATTGGAATTTGAAGCCAAGTCCAAGCCAGAAGTAAGAAGACTGGCCTATGTTGGTTGAGAATTAGCTTTAGCCAGCAATGTGACCCTCAAATTCAGGTTACATTAAAAATGGGCTAGGTACCCATGTAACATGCTTGCTTCTAGTGAATTAATTACCTGAGCCACTAAGCAACCAAGGGGTAAAAGCAATGCGTGTAAAACCTCCAATAGGTCTCATTACCAAAGATTTTTCTAACTCTCTAATTCATTTTTAATGATGGCTATAAACAGGCTAGTCATTTTGGAACAATAGCTGAAAATCACAGGGCCATTACTGTCCATTAAAATCCTGTTTACAGTTCAATGGAGGTTCATGAGGATTGCCCATCCTTCATGGAGGGTGGGGGGAAAGAGATTTATAATCTTCATCATCCTCTAAGAGCCTCCAAACCCCTTGTAGTGTTTGGCAGTATTAACACTAGGTGTACAAATTGCAGAAAAAGAAGGGGAAAAAAATCATATTTAATCGTGGAAATGGGGATTAAATAAGTAGCTGTTGGATGCCCTGATTTCTATTTGATCAATAAATCATCAAGTGCCTTAAGTGCTTTATTCACTATTAAATTAAATGAAAAATACTTTAACCTGCCTCCCTCGTGTCAGCAGATAAAGCTAATAATATTTTTCAGTTATATTTCAATTTAGATATTTAAGTGCATCAAACACCATGGGAGTTTTTTTTTTCTTGGAATAAATACAAAATGGTCTTCAAGTTTTGATGTAAAAAATGTTTTCTAGACGAAAGAGCTATTTAAATAGAGTATGTGTATGGGTTAACATATTTAAATAGTCTGTTAAAAGGCAGACGGTTCAACGTGTTTACACTTGAAGGACATTTGAGAGGGAGATGTCAGGCTTTGTAAGGCACAGGCAGTAGCTTTGCAGTTAGAAGGCTTCAAGGCTCAGAGAGACACTTTAAGTAACCTTCTCTCTAAATGTTTACCCTTTCCTTTTGTTTTTTTGTCTCCAAATTAAGTTTCCTTTAACTGTTTCCTCTCAAGCCTTCCCTTTCTCCAGGCTTTCCCTACTGTGACAGATCCAGGGTGAGCAAATCTATCCGAGTGTCACCTCGCTGTAATATCGCAATGGAGGTTTAATTCTGTTTTTTTTTCCTTTTTAGATTGAGAGGGAGAGATGATCAATACTTTCCCTGTGCATAAGAAAAACATACCTATATCATCTAATACAGTAGACACATTCAGTACACGATACATCCAGTATCTTCGAACACGCACATTCAATACAAACATTCAGTATACACAATATATTCAGTACTGAATGCATGTATAGAAGATACTGAATGAATCATGTGTGTACTGAATGATTGTGTGTGTACTGAATGTGTGTACTGATTGTGTGTACTGAATTCATTGTACTGAATGTGTGTACTGAATCATGTGTAATACATGTGTGTACTGTATTATTGAATGTGCGTGTTAGATGATACACACATGACACATTCAGTATTATCTAATACACACATTCAATACACATATGCTACATTCAGCATCTAATACACACAGTACTGAATGTAGCATGTGTGTACTGAAAGTATGTACTGAATGAGTGTATTAAGATGATACACACATTCAGTACACATGATACATTCAGCATCACCTAATACACACGTTCAGTACTGAATGTATGTACTGAATGTGTGTATCATCTTAATACACACATGATACATTCAGTACTGAACGTGTGTATTAGATGATGCTGAATGTATCATGTGTGTATCATTTAATATGCACATTCAACACATGCATGATACATTCAGTACTGAATGTGTGTGTTAGATACTGAATGTAGCATGTGTGTATTGAAGGAGTGTATTAAGATGATACATACACTCAGTACACACAATACATTCAGCATCATCTAACACGCACATTCAGTACTGAACGTATCATGTGTGTACTGAATGTGTGTGTTGAATGTATGTATTAGATGATACACACATTCAGTACACGCATGATACATTCAGCATCATCTCACACACACATTCAGGCAGCTTTCTTGTGTATTCCGTCTTATTTGGACCATGCGGTGATCTGTTTTGAAGAGGGCAAGCCTTCCCCAGGGGTGTGAGTTGTGTTGAGTTGTGTTGATGAGAAAGAGCTATGCAGCCCGTGAGTGGCAAAACAAGAGACGAGCCTAACGCGAGGGAGGCGTCGAATTTTAACTAGCGCTGTGTGTGTGTGTGTGGTGTGCGCCACGCGCTCCTCCCCCCGCAGCGCTAATAGCCTGGCGCGGCGCTCCGCCGGGGCTCGCCTGAGATTTGGAGGTTTAATTGCCGGCTTAGCATCCCCGTCACACCTCCCGCCCATTAGGCGCCCGGCCTCACCTGGCTGCGCGGGGCGCTGGCGGCCTCGCCGGCCGGCGCCTGATTGCACAGCCGGGCCGCTCATTTAGCCAGCCGCCCTTTATGGGGAGCGCTGGACGGGCGGCACACGCTCCCGCCCCGCCCAATCAGAAGCGGGCAATTAGCCGAGCTGCGGCCGGGCAGCCAGCCGGGCAATTAGCGCCGCGCCGCGCAGGCCGGGAGGGTCGCCGCTGGCCGGGCCGGGCCGGGCCCTCCGGGAGCGCAGAGCGCGAGGCCTGGCGGGCGGGCGGGCGAGGAGCGGCCCTTCCGCGCACGGGCCGCCCACAGCGGCGACTCGGCGGAGACTCCGGGCCCTGCCGGCCGCCGCGCTGCCTGCCGAACGGGCCGGGGCCTCCCACAGCGCTGCGCGTGACATTCGGGGACCGGGTACAAAAGGGGGCGGCGGCGGCGGCGCCTTTAACCACCGCACAGCAGAGCGAATGGGGGCAGCTGCGGCTTTCGAAGCCCTTCCGGGCTGAGCTGCACCCGCCCACTTCCAGACTGTGGCCACCGTGTCCCCTCGCTTTGTACCTGTCACCCTGCTTGTGTGGCACCACAACACCACCGATAGATTTGTTGTGGTCTGTTTGGTTGTGTGTGTGTCACTCATTGTCATTCGTTCCTGCTAGGGAGCCTCCCCCCCATACATGGTGACCAGATACACTGCTTGTGTGGCACCACAACACCACCAATAGATTTGTTGTGGTCTGTTTTGTTGTGTGTATGTGTTCGTCATTCATGCTTACTAGGGAGCCTCTTCCCCATACAGGATGACCAGATACAAAGGGGGGGGGGGGGAAGAGTGCCTATACCTTTAACCATTGTATAGAAGAGGGAATTTTGACCATGTAGCTTTCCATGCTGAGCTTCACCTGCCAGAATTTGCTCTTCTATACAGCCCTTATAGGCGCTCTGTTCCCCCCCCCTTCATATCTGGTCACCCTAATATTATGCATTGCACACATATCTCACAGACACATTGGTAGGTGTAGGATAATGATGTGTGGCTCTGCATTCCAACCAATGTCATGCATGCAGGCTTTTCACAGTCAAGCTCGCAGGGTGATGATACCATAGGTATATGTATAAGCTCTCAGGGAGGGTATATGCTTACATGCATGCCCTCATTTCTGCATTCCTTCCATACCACTTCATGCACCTCATAGAACAGACCACCGCATACCAAAGCTTGTGCCACAATAAATGTGTTCCTCTTCAAGAAGTCACAAACCCCTTTTCTGACTGTTGTGGGAACAAACGGAAATGGCTAACCTTTCACAGTATACATGGTTGTGTGCCACTATAATGTCACAAATGCTAGATGTACAGGGTTAAAAGCGTATGCCTCAGAGATACCCACACTTACGCCTGCGTGCCTGAAACAAAGCATGGATGTTATATATATGGGTGTCTCTAAAATCCACACATGCCCATGTTTTAATACGTATTTACATGTGTGCTTTATGGAATACTGTCTATAACACAGAGCACACTATATTGTACAGTACTCATCTCCTATTCTCCTCATCTTCCCAGCAGTCATGGGTGGGAGACAGCAATTTGTCTAAGGCTATAGGCACTGATCTTCTGGTGGAATAGAACTTGACGCTGGATGTAAACTATACTAATCTGGTTTTGTGCATTTGTTATGGTAATATTTTATAACTATTATGTTTATATCACACTTGTAATATGTATGTATGTTACATAGGCAAAATATGCATAATTGTATCCTGGTCTGCAGTATATCAGTATATCAGTATCTCTCACACACAAATGACCCCTACCTGTGCCTGTAGTGGGCCTTTATATTGACAAGAGGGATCTCAGAATAGAATGTTGCCGTGTGCACATAATCCCAGGGGTCAGTCCTGCTAGACTCCTTGGGCCTTACTTCATGGTAAACATGTCCTGGATCAAACTATTCGGCTGCCGAGCTGGCTGAGAGTTTAGCATTACAAAGTCTGCATTACCTCTCTTTTTTTCTCAGTTCCCAATTCTCCCAGGGCTCTTTAAAAAAAAAAAATCTCTTTTCAACCTTGCCAACTGCTCTCTCTCTCTCCCCCCCCCCTTCCTTTCACAAATTCAGCCCATAAACTGCGGTTCAAATGGTTTTTTCTACTCACTGAAACAGAAAGCCCTTTCTCCCCTTCCCATTTTGGGGCAGGAATTGTGTGTTCCAATACACATTGATCCCTCTCCAGCAACCTTGGTTCTCTGTCTTACAGCACAATCCTATGCATTTCTACTCAGAAGTAATTCCCGTTGTGTTTAATGGGATTTACTCCCAGGAAATTGTGTATAGGATTGCAGCCTTAAACCCTTTGATTCCTCAGGAAGCAAAGCGTTTCGAATTTTTTTTGGAGGGGGGGGTCATCCTCTCCCCTTTTTGTACGTTCCAAATCTCTGAAGTGAGTATCTAGACATTTCCATCTTGTTTCTAAGTGACTCTTTTGGCTACAAACCTGTCGCCACAGGGCTTGGAATAGAGGGATAGAAATACCAGTTGCTTTCTGATCCTCCCCAACATGAACAAATCATGCCAATCATGCCAAATCAAGCAATACATGTGTGCATGGATGTGTACACGTATCTATATGTCTGTGATTATTGTTTATATGTTGTGCTATATTGGCCTGGGATATAAATTTCTTACTAACATCACTGAATGAGGAGATGCACTTCTTGAACAAACACAGATACTCAATTTGTTGCCTGATGTTATGTGCGATTAAACGGGTCACAGCCTTCCTTACTGTAGCAGCTAACGCCTGCTCCAGGTAAATAGAATTGTGCCCTTATTGTAGGTGTAGTCTACATACCCTGTAGAGCTGTTCATTGGTTACTACAGGCAGGCATGAACGGAAGGGGTTGCGCGCGTTGGGCTAGGCAGCCCTGTCAATCATACACAAATAGTGCGTGCGTGCGTGCGTGCGTGTGTGTGTGTGTGTGTATAAATAAATAAAAATGCACATTTTAATGTGTGTGTATATATGTATGTGTGTGTATTCATGTGTACATATATGTGTGTATATAAATAAAAATGCACATTTAAATATGTGTGTATATGTATGTGTGCATATATGTGTGTGTATATAAATAAATAAATAATGCACATTTTAATATGTGTGGTAAATAAATGAAAATGTACATTTTAATGTGTGTGTGTGTGTGTGTGTGCGTGCGTGCATGTGTGTGTGTATAAATAAATGAAAATGCACATTTTAATATAGGGGTGTGTATATCTTTTTTAGATGTGGATATCTGATTCTGCCTGGGTGTGTGGGGGGAGTGCGTGTGTCTCAGGGTCCCCATCTCTATTTCTCTGGCTGCAGTCACAAGGCAAAAGCCACGTCTCTGTCGCCTAAGCTGTGCTGCATCTGTGGCCACCGGGTGCCTCTGGTCTGGGAGCAGCCTGGCCAGTGCTGGGGTGGCCCCCCCCCCCCCATACAAAAGAGCCCGGGAGCTCTCCCCGGGAGCTGCTCCGGCTCTTTCCCGGTGCCTCCAGCAGCAGCCTGCTTCGGGCTCCGGCGGAGTCCGCTTCCCTCCCCGGTCCTGCACCGCCCGGCGTGCGCGGTGCGGCTCCTAATTGCGTCCGCGCGTCCGCCTGCTCTTTGCGGGAGCAGCGCGGCTAAACGGGCTCTAATCAATATTAGCCGCTAGATTAGGCGAGGTGAGGCGGGCGCGGCGCGGCGCTTTCGACCTGCAGCCCCTGCAAAGCCGGCAGCCCGCGCCAGATTAGCCCCATCCATCCAGTGTCAGCGCTTGTCTTGTCGAGAAAATCAGTGAGTAAACACGGCTGACAGAGGCGCTCCGCTGACGCCTCGCGCAAATAGACTGCGAACTCCTCCCGGGGAGGCTCTTCCAGGACGCCTTCCTCGCGCTGACAGCGCGGCCTCTCCCCGGATCGGGGGTCCTGCTGTTCCCACTTTGTCCTCCATCAATCACGCCATTGTGTCCGGGATGCTTTATGGAGTCACTTAATATCCCTGCCTTCATCTCTATTCGCTCGGAGAATGATCTGCCATCAGGGCTAAGCTTGCCTTGCCTCCTCTTTCCCTCTCCCCAGAATGGGAAGCTAGACAACCCCGGCCACGGCAGCTATGCGGGCGGGGGGGACGGGGACCCAGCAAAGTCTTGCCCAGTTTTTCTTCTGATGCAAATGTATCCAACCAGCCATGGGATATTTCAACCCCGCTTAACCCTGTGATTTAAATGCCACACGCCCTTCTCTGATTGTCTACTGTGATTCAATGAAGCCCCAGTGTCTTGTCATCATCTGGGGTCAGAAAAAAACAACAAAAAAAGTAGGGGGGTGGAGAGTGAAAAGGTGACATTTGAGAAGGAAAATGCAAAAATGGCATTTGAAGGCAAAAGGGACGCTCAAAAGATATGGCAGCTTGTAGCTCTCCACTCCACTTTTTGGTTTAACCCATTTCTGCCTGGTCCACAGGTGTACACATTGGCTCCCTGTTGCGTAAATGCAACATTGGGCAGAAATGGCTTAAGCGAATGAACTGTCTTTTTTTTTAACCCAATATTGGCTCAATTAGTCTCCCAATTTAAATGTTGCAAAATTTGTTGACACTATGACGCGGAAGAGCCTCTTCTGGACTAAATGGTGCAGGAAAACAGTGTGTGGGAAATCACCTCCAACAACTCATTTCGGGAATCAGGAGATGGAGGCTGCAATCCTATCCACACTTACCTGGGAGAAAGACCCATTGACTATTATGGGACTACTGAGTAGACAGGCATAGGATTGGGCTCGGAGTCATGTGGACAACGGTGCCTCCCCCAGCCTTGCAGACCCTCTCCTTAGACTTCCCATCTAAAGACCGATTTCTTAAGCAGGCTTAATTGAAATCAGTGAGACATACTTGAAAGGAAATGTATTTAAAATGTGCGCCTGTTGGTTAATTTGGGACTGAATGCAGACGTCGATTGATTTATTATTCCCACCATCGCTTGTGAAAAGATCTCAGCTAGAAAGTTAAGTTCCGCTGAAATGGGTTGGATCTGTTGACAAGCGCTGTAGAGTTAGTAGGCATCGGGTTAGTAGGCAGACGTGAAAGAAGGAAATTATTGCAAGAGGCCCTGGCTGAACTGGGCGTTGGTAACCTCAACTGAAGCATCTTCCTCAGTATTTAACATTTGACCACAGGCAAGGCGGTCAGCAAGAGGACCAGGCTGCGTGGGCAGGGACTCCAAAACTGAGAGTCAGTACGGAAACACCAAAACGAAAGCAGGAGACAGAAAATCAGAGTTACACTGTAGCCTTCCAACGCTCTTCTTGTCCTGCGTGCTTGGATTGTCAATGTTGCATCCAATTATGAGCGGCTTGCTTTGCCCCATGGCCAAATGGGTTTGGGGAGCGTGCTGCCAAACTCTCATAAATTCCCCCCCCCCTTAACTCAGTTTTGGATCTCCTTCCCCCTAGTGGGCGTTTTCTTCGCAGCAGCCGCGCGGTTTCCCCTTTATGGTCGTCCGGTTCAGATCTCCCCATGGTGGGCGTCTTCATAAACCGAGGGCACAGGCCGAAGAGGACCCCCTTGAATGTTGGAGAATTTTAAAGACAGCGAAGGAGTTGTGAGGTAGTGCCGTTGGAGTGCCTCATCTGCAAATTAGATTGCTACACAATTAATCAGAAAGTTAATTAATGAGCAAGTTACTAATTAGGACAATTTAAAACCGGTGTTTATGGAGTCTTACCTTAAAAAAAAAAATACCAGTCAGCTAATTGGCCCACACCTTGGTTTCATAACTCATTACCAAGGTTATAACGCTACAGATGTTTTGTTTATTATGTAACACACGGCAATTATGTCAGCTTTGTGAATCCATCTTGAGAATCTGGGTATCACTTGAAAAGCTGCTCCTCCTTCCAATAATAGAGGGGCATCTGCCCAGGAAGCCTAGGGAGGTCTCCTTTGGGCATGCCCTCCGCCTGTCCTACAAAACTTGACTTCAGCATTCAAACCAACATCGGGGGAACGACGTCCCACTGAAGTAAATGGCAAACTCCAAACGAATTGGGCTTTTCTCCATACGAAGAAGCATTGGGCTTCTTCGCTGCAGCCCGATCCCATGGAGTCAGTTCAGTGGATGCTACTTCCAAGTAACTGCGCACAGTGGTACTGCAGCCTTAGTGACTAGGGGCCCAATCCTATTCAATTTTCCAGCACCGGTGCAGCCACAATGCAGCCCCATGGTAAGGGAACAAATGTTCCCATACCTTAAGGAGGCCTCTGTGACTGCTGCCCCACTGCAAGATGCAGTGCATGCCCACTGGCACAGCTGCACCAGCACTGGAAAATTGGATAGGATTGCGGCCTGAGATGACTAGGAGGGGTGAGTGTGTGTGTTGTAATTGGTATTGCAATTTTTATATTAAATGTTATTAGCTGTTGTTTTTAAATATTCTCGCCATGTTTAGGGATGAACTAGCCAATTAACAAAGGAAAAGAACACAGTCAAATGGGGGAGGGGTTGTTCTTTGTAACGGTAGTCCTGCATTTGGGTGGCAGGGGGTAAACGTGTCTACCTAAAGCACATTGATTGATGAGAGAGGATAACATTCACTCTGCACTGGGAATTTCGGCATAGCTCCTTGAAAGGAGGGACTTGAATATTATCAGAACCTGCATCAAGCGATGCTGGTGAGCAGGATCAGCGCTAAGATGTGGCAGTGCCTCTCAATGGCGTAGCTGGGGGGGTGCAAAGCACTAAGTTTTTCAGGGAGCTTCACCGCAGCGTGCAAAGAGCCCCTACCCTTCGGAGCCATTCCAGGCGGGGGGAGCAAAACGGAGGCGTACACCGAGGGGGGCCCCTTGCAC
Source organism: Tiliqua scincoides (assembly GCF_035046505.1). NCBI lineage: Eukaryota > Metazoa > Chordata > Lepidosauria > Squamata > Scincidae > Tiliqua > Tiliqua scincoides. Next base: position 30,286,615 of record NC_089822.1, on the reverse strand, counting down.
GCTACGGTGTGTCTCTCTGCAAAACGTAGTGCTTTGCCCCCCCCAGCTATGCCAATGCTGTCTGGCCCCTTTCCTGCGCTTGGAGAGAAGATCCAGTCCTAGAGCAGACGGTCAGGCCAGGTCAGAGGACAACTCACAGCCCCAGAACGGCAGGCTGGCAGGCTGAAAGCGCCTTCGTAACTGGGGAATTCGTAGGAAAAGAGCTCCTTTCCGAGGAGAGCCGCAGGCTGGGATTCTCTCCCCAGTTCGTGCAAGCAGCAAATGCGCGCAGGCGCCGCTGCCCAGTCCCCTCCCCGTGACGACCCCGTTGTCTGCGAGGCCCCCCATCACTGCCTAACTGCGGACACTGCAATGACTCGGGTGTGTCCCTGCGCGTCTTCAACTGTTGGTCCCAACCCTCGCCAGGTTTGGGAAGAATCTCCTGGAGCTCAGGAAGAGTTGTGTGCTTTGGGTTGAGTGGCTGAAAAGCTGAGCTCCAGAGTTGACGTTGTCTGGAGGGGGCTTGCTCCCAAGGCTCTCTGGGCCAGATCTGCTTCCTACTTACTCTCACCTATGCTCAAGATTCTGGCCCCGCTACTCCCACATTCATTCATTCCCTCCACCCGGGACATTCGGGTTCTCTCCCACACGTAACTATCTGTGTATGTGGGAAGGTGCGCTTGCACTCTCCTTGACCCAACAGGTCAACTAGAAGGGAGACACCAGATCTCTCCCCCCCTCCCCAAGCAGTCTGCTCCTGAAACTGAAGCCTTCTCAGATAACCTTCTCTTGGGGTCAGGGCCTTCTGTGTTGAAGCGGTTCTCAGCAGCTGCTTGGAGACCCCCAACGCACCCAACTACCCTTGGCAATCTCTTCCAACGGTGAGGAGTACGTCTAGGTAATTTTTAATGAAGAGGTTCCTGTACCACGTTATTAGCAATAAATCTACACTATTCTTTGTTGGTAAAAATCATTATCATCATCATCGCTATCATTACTGAACTCATTATTCTTGTGTTACTATCAGAGTAGATTTATGATAATACCCACCATCACGCCCGAACTAAAGAAGGTGTAAAGGTTTGATTAATAGCTGCTTTCACGTTTTAATACTCGACATTTTCTCACTATTTTTTTTTTTTAATAAATAAGGACTGTGATAATTACAAGGCGGTAATTGCTATTCTTCTTATAAAGTATCTGATTAGGTATACGTGCGTTTCACCAATGGAGACAATAAAGATCAATGCATAACAGGGAGGGGGGAAAATAAATAACCAGGCTTTGTTCTGGAAAGAGAATGAGTGGAAAGGTGTCCTCCCCCCCCCCCCCCCGATGAATTTCTTCATAGGAGGCTGGAGGGGTGAGCCTACCAACTGGGGTCAATGGGAGGAGACCAGAGATCCCCACCACGCGTCGATTTCCTGGAGAGCAGCTGGACGGTTCAGAGACGCTGCTGGAGCGCTTTCGTTGGCCTGCCTCGCCATTCATCGTGGCTGGCGGTGAATTCCCATTACCGGGAGGGGGAGGCTCCTGCGAGCGGTCCCTTAAAGGTTACGCGCGCTCGGCGTCGCTTTGTCTTGCGTGCCCTTTGCTGGCAAAAATGGAGACATCACAGCCTTGCCCGGCCCGGCTCAGTATTTATGAAGGCTCCCTGACAAATAGGCAGGCCGGCCACGCATGGCTGGCGCCTTCATTCCGCACTCGGCTTGTTTACATAGGACCAGCACCATCCCGCGGATTAAACAAATCACCGCCAGAAGGAGACATTTATAACCCGCCAACGAGGCGCGGACGCTTCCAGGGAGCCTGACTCCCGAGCGCCGGGGCGCGGAGAAAAATCGTGTCCACGGCACGGCTGACCTTCTCCAGGAGGGCAACTCGGGGGATGCGGAGAGAAAGACAAGTTAGATATAACGCTTCCGGCACGTATCTATGACACGTGTGTGTGTGTCTACTTGACATACTTATTCACCAGGATGGCACTTTTCCCCATCGCCGAAGTGGAATAATAATAATAATAATAATAAAGGACTTGGTGAACACTGACTAAGCAAGTCACTGTCAATCCAACATGCATGCAAAATGTACACAATATATCTAATCATACATATATTACATACAACATACACACAACATACATACATACATAGGTTATATACATAAAACGATAATACTAACACATATATAGTAATACACACATACAACATACACACATGTTATGTAATACAACACTAATACGTGTATAATAATACATGTCATGTACACAATGTATCTAATAATACATATATAACATACATATGTTATATACCTATAACAATAATAAAAGTAAAGTACATATATCATGTACACAATATATCTATGTTGTGAATATAGTTTACAGTTGTGTCAGTACTTAATGGACTATATCAAAACACCGTCACAGTGGTTACAATTTAATCCACAGTTTCATACACACAGTCATATGAAAATCAGTAGGACTTAAACATCTGTCCAGGATTGTGGCCACTTTGATCAGTATTTATGAGATATGTATCTAGCATTGCTTATATCCATTCTATATATAATATTTGGTTATCTATCTCACTCTGTACCTGTGCTTTAACATAATATTTTGTAAAACATATAATAGGCTGGTGTGGATAAATATATGTGTATATGGATGGATATGAGTAGTATCTCCACACTAGCTGACTTTATAGAAAATATCCCACATTGAAATGGCAGATCTATTAATTGTAGGAGAGAAGCTGGCAATGTTGCAAAAGGCCTCTCAGACTGAATTGTTGGGAACCTTATTCCTGCGAAGAGGAGGTGAGGTGAGGTGCTAACAGGCCTCCTAATTCATCTAGTGGTCTTAGCAGGAATGAGGTAAGAGTCTTCTTTGGAACTCGGACAGTTGACTTCCACCACTTCCTTTGAGACTCCCCAAAGGCTGAGCCTGACACATCCCACAAGACCTTTTTATTTAGGTTGGCTTTTTACTGGTCAAGGTTCAAGAATCGTTCAATGGGGGTGAGATTTTAAACTGGGGTTTGCTTAGTGTTCAATTTATAGAAGATGTTATGTTGTATATTTAGAATTGGAGCCCTTGAGCACACAGGAAGATCCAGAAATGGGAATTTAAAATAGGACAGATGGAAAGAACTCATAAGCATCCTGACATCTGATCCTAAACACGAGTGTTATTTAGACCCCAATACTATGCAAGTCTACTCAGAAGTCCCATTATAGTCAATGGGGCTTACTCCCAGGAAAGTGTATATAGGATTGCAGCTTTGCAGTCCAATCCTATGCATGTCTGCTCAGAAGTACATCCCATTATAGTCAATGGGGCATACTCCCAGGAAAGTGTGGATAGAACTGGCCTTGTTTATTTTCCTTTTTTACTGACATTGGGGAAATCAACCATGAATGTCAACAGATTTCCCCCTCCAAAGAAAGAGGCTTGAAAGTTTAGTTTTCCTAAACTGGACATTAGTCTCCAGTTTAACACAGTGACGTGAATGGACAACAGAGGCTGAGGGTGATGAGATGCCCAAGATGGGCTGCCGCCACCATCCTATGCGTGCCTCCTCCTCAGAAGCCGTTCCCATTGAATTCAATGGGACTTACTCCCCAAGTAAAGCGTGCACTGAATTGCAGACTGTGGCAGCATTTGGGGAGGGAGAAGGCGCGTTTGTGTGGTTTGATGGAGAGCAGTGATGGCGTCAGCATCACAGCCCAGTTCTGTTCCTATCTCTTCCATGATCCCCCCCCCCCCCAAGCATAGCTGCTGGAGAAAAACCTGAGATGTTTCCCTCCGCTCCACCTTCCTCCTGCCAGCCAAGTCCAATAACTGAGCGTGTTTATATTGTGATTTCTGGCGGTACTGAGCAGGGTGACCAGGTATAAAGGGGGACAGAGTGCCTATTCCTTTAACCACTTTAAGAAGAGGGCATTTGGGCAGCTGCAGCTCAACACGGAAGGGTTTAAAAAGCTGCACCTATCAAAATTCCCTCTTCTATACAATGGTTAAAGGTATAGGCATTCTGTATAGGCACTTCATATCTGGTCACTCAGTATGGGGGGGGGGGAGGCTGCCTAACAAGAATGAATGACAATGAATGACGCAACACACAAAAAACAGACCACACCAAATCCACTGGTGGTTTTGTGGTGTCACTCAAGCAGTGTATCTGGTCACCCTGTGGGGGGGGGGGGGGGAAGGTTCCCTAGCAAGAATGAATGACCAACACATACACACAACAAAATAGACCACACAAAATGTATTGGTGGTTTTGCGGTGCCACACAAGCAGTGTATCTGGTTACCCTGTGGGGGGGGGGGCCCTTGCAAGAATGAATGACAATGAGTCTCACACACACAGAACAAAATAGACCACACCAAATGTATTGGTGGTTTTGTGGTGCCACGCGAGCAGGGTGACCAGGCACAGTGGAAGGCAGGGCGCCTGTCCCTTTGTATAGAAGCGGGCATTTGAGCAGCATGGCAGGGCTTTGGAAGCTGCACCTGCCCGCATTCCCTGTTCTCCGCAGTGCTTGGAGGCAGGGGCACGGTGTCCTCCACTGTATGTGGCCACTGAGAGCGCTGCCCTTCCTCCCGTCCTGTCCTGTCCTGGCCTGGCAGTTGTGGCCTCCCTCCTCCTCCGGCCCCTCCTTCCCACAAAAGAGCAGGGCTTCGGGGGAGGCGGGAAGAAAAGGACCACAACAGAAATATTGAATGAACTGCGCTCTAATTTATTTGATCATCCGCATTACGGAGCTATGAATTGCTCAAATTTGATAACAAGTCCTCAATTCCACTCATTATGTCGGCTAAATGAGACTTCGATGGAAATTTCAGCGGCGCGCGGGGCTTCCCGGGATGCGGTGCAATTTGCGCCAGAATTTGTTGTATCTGTCACAAATATTCCCAATTAGCCGCCGTAATTATTTGATAGTTTCCGCAATTACGGCTTAAACGGGCTGGACTGGGGGGCTGCGCGGGGCCCTAATTGGCCTCAATGCGATCACGCTGCAGATTTGCATAATGAGGAGACGCGGCTGTGCGCTCGCTTGTGAAGAACCCGGCGAATTCTATGAATTTGAACAGCCCTGCCTCGCGCGCGCTCAGGCGGCTTTGCTGGCGGAGCCCCCTCAGGAGCTCGCGCTCAACGCCTCGGCGGGCAGAGCGCCAGCAGCGCGGGGGGAAGAGAGAGATGCGGCCATGCGCGCTCCCGCCCCGCACAGTTGTGCGCACGCGCTAGCTTCCTAAAGGCTGCTTGCTCGCAGCGCCCAACGCCTGTATGGCGGCCGTTAAACAGTACGCAACGGTTCTGCGTTTGAATCTGGGTGGCCGTTGGCGAGCGGGCGCGCGCGCTGTTCACCTGAGGGGTAGAGCCGCCTGATGTGTGTGTCAGTCAGGGACATGCAGTGGGTGGGGAGCCAGGTGAGGCGCAGGGTGACCGCATGCGAAGTGGCTATGCCTTTAGTCACTGTATGGAAGGGGGAATCCACAGCCCAATCCTATCTTGGAAGTAAGCCCCATTGAATCTAATGCATAGGACTGGACTGTAAGGCTTGTGAATTTTTTTAAACCCTTCCATGCTGAGCTCCAAATTCTCTCTTCTGTACAGTGGTTATAGGCACTCTGCCCTCCAGTGAATCTGGTCACCCTGGTGAGGCAGAGCCTCCCCACTGGAGTTCTTTGGAAAGCACTGCTGCCTTGTGAGGCACCAAAGCACCCACAACCAATGTGGGTTGTGGGTGCTTTGGTGCCTCATACAGCAGCGGTGCTTTTCAAAGAACTCCAGTGGGGAGGCTCTGCCTCCCCTGCCTCCCCACCCATGGCACCTCCCTGGTGTGTGTGTGTGTGTGTGTGTGTGTGTGTGTGTGTAGCTTTTGTGATCTATGGCACTGTCAGTATGAAGCAGTTAAACAGGGCTTTTAAAACGATGGCCCAGCAACCGCATTCATCATCCTGTGGCAGGGTGTTTTTAACATCTTGTGCTTGCCTGGGGTTAACATCTTAACCGCTCCTTTGAAGAAACAGTCCTGACTGAGGCTGGTTAAGCCCAAAGGGGCTGTTCTGGATGTAAGAGACCTGGGAAAAGGAAGAGACAACACGACCTCACTGGGGTAGTCAAAGGCTTTCCTTCTGCCCAGGAAAATAGTGCTTAAAAAATGGAAATATTTTGATCTACACGTAGCATAGGAGGAAAGAAAACCCTTGGTTTCACGATAGTGGAGTTGATGGCCTAGTACAGGGATGCAGACCACACCTGGTGACACCATGGGCGCAGTGGTGGGCAGTGGACCTGAGAGCACTGCAGCAACCAGTCTACAAACAGGGTGGCCAGATGTCCTCTTTTTTCAGGACTTTGTGGTGTGTGCAGGAGCTGACTTTTCCCTCATGTCTAAATACATGTCTGTATTTGCATATGTCTGAATACATTGGCTTGCATGTTCCACTCAATGAGCTAACAGAGGAAGCAGTCCTTCAGTTGGGCCTGGAGGTGGGGGGGGGAGCCTTGTATGCAGACTATGGACATAAGGTTCCCTGAGTTGATGGGGTAAGGTGGATTGGGGAGTGCTGGGAAAAGCTAGAGGAGTTCTCATAGGGTGTAGACATAGAAGTCCAGATGCTTTGGGGAGTAGGGAGGAAGGTGAATGGGGAACACGAGGTTTGGTAGCAAAGAGGTGACTTTTCCATATCCTTGTGAAAGAACTTTGGTTCTTTTGGTTCTTGTGAAATCTTTGGTTACAGGTTCTTTGTGCATGGAATTTCAAGTTTTCATTCAGGAAATGTATTCTCCTCAGTTTCTCTTTGGATATAAACTGAAGTTAGAAACCACCTATTCTATAGTTGTTCTACTTGAATGAACGGACCAGGCCTATGAGCTCAGTTTTACTTCCAACTTTCATTTTTTGAATTTGTAGCAAGGCAAGAGGTGTTTTTTTTTTCTTTTTGTGTGTCCTTATGCAATTTTAAAAATCAAAATAATGTTTTGAATTCTTCATCTACAAATCTTCCTCTTGTCAAGACAGAACAAAGCAGTCTTAAAAAATTGCAAATCCTGGCATGGGAATATAGTATAGCATTCAACTAGTGAGTTTTATATAGTTCATTTTATGTCCCCTGGGTACGTTAGTGGGTTAGCACTTTCTGTATTGCCGTGGTGCTGTATAATATGTGAAGACGTACCACACTCTAAATGCTTAAGTGCTTTGTTTTACAGTACATTCCCGGTAAAAGTCATCATAAATTCATCTTCCATTGAAGCAGTATTTGTTTTTGGCTTCTAAAGCGCTTTGTGGTGGGGCTAGAATAGAATTTCCATTAAAATGTAAACAATGAATGGACAGGTATATGGAGCTACTGCTGACCATTTGGCAGCATTTTCTTCTGTTTGTGCATGATTAGGTTGCTTGGGGGTGGAGGGAGAAGCTCTTAAGTTGAAAGAGTAAGCATTTTAGTGCATTCTAGTAAGCATTCTCCATTGTTCTTTGACCTAATTTTTTCATAACCAATAAGACTACTTCTCACACTCCTTCTAGAAGATACTGTTGTGCGTACCTGTGGTTTAAGAGCTATGAAAATGTTACATGGAAGGACAGCACAGTATCTGTTTCCAGCAGAGAATGAGTGTTTGGCAAGACTCCTGAAGAAGCTCCAGCAATTTTCTCTCTCTCTGTAAATAGATACATAGGCTACGGTTACTCTTTCCAAATTATATCTTCAAGCATCATAAGTCACAGCTGGAGTTATTTTTGGAAATGTTCAGGATAAGCTTACAATAATAAGTTTACTTATCAAAAAATAAACTTCCATTGAACTTGGTGGGACTTTTGAGTAAACATGTTTAGGATTGTGCTGTGTAGTTGCAATGCTAAGCACGCGTTAGGAAGCTTCCCCATTAAACTCTTTGAGACTTCCAAATCAACATGCTGAGAATTAGACTGTAAGGTCTGTTTAATAATTATGTTGGAGACCAGTTCCCTTAAAGTTCTGCTTACAATATCTGCAGGTACTTGGTTAGTCAGCCCAAAGGATGCCTAGAATGTTAAGGATACCTAGAGTGGTAGTTGTACAGATCTTATCTTTCTTAGGCTGCAATCCTATGCAGTGTACACAGTATACAGTCCTAAATATAGTACATATATACATTTTCTTGGGAGTAACCCTCATTGGATGCAATGAGTCTTATTTCTGAGCAGACATGCATAGGATGGTGCTGTTTCAGTCATTTCTATCCCATATGTTTATTAAAATAATCAAGACTTAGGTCCACTTAATACATTACAGTTATGATACATGCTTTTTTCAGACTTGTGTTTGAGTAGCCACTAAAACTGGAACATATGAAGCACAGGTATACCTTTTCATTTTGTGTATATTTATCGAATGTATCAGGGAGCTCTGGCCAATCATGTGTCAATATAGTATTTCTATGGTGTACTTGAGGTGGAGAAAAGGATGTGTGGACTTCAAATCTTATTGCTAGCAGGTGCACAATGCAGATTTGTAATATGTACCTGTTAACTTGTAACATATTTTTGGCAAGGATCCAAAGAACTGTAAAACTTGTTCTGTGACCTGCAGGGGCGGGGCCTCTAGCTTTGTTTTTCCTCAGTCAGGTCCTTCCCCCAACAATGCTGCACAACACATTGCTTTTGAAACTGAAGGACATTTTAAAAAACTGATGTGTCATAGGGACTAACTGTTTGATGGGGAAAACACCAAGAATTCCATCGTCTGTGTGAGCCTATGAAGTTTTCTAGATCAGGGTGGGCAAACCTAGGTCCAGGGGCCATTTGTGGCCCTTGGGGGACCCCCCAATCCGGCCTGCAGGGAGCTCCCAGTCTTCAATGAGCCTTTGGCCCATCAGAGACTGTTGCAGCCCAGGCTGGCCTGTGATTGCCAGTTGCGACCACAAGACATGAGCTATGGGCAAAGTTAGAGGAAGGCTTTTTATAGTCTTCATGTGTTTTCTGCTTTCCCCTGGGCATTGGTTTTCCCTGAGCACTGTACGTTTTCACTGTGCAAGAGGTGTGTGGCAAACAGTTCATAGTTCTCATGTGTATTATAAATAAACACAGAAAAATTCATTCATTCATATAAGTTCCGTCCCTAATTTATTTATTTATGTAAATTTATTCAAATTTGAAATGTAAATTCTTTTTTTTTCCTGGCCCCTAACACAGTAACAACACAGAGAGATGATGTGGCCCTCCTGCCAAAATGTTTGCCCACTCTTGCTGTATATCTTAACTTCTGTCAGTCTCTCATAAGGAGAGACTAAGGGCACAATCCTAACCCCTTATGTCAGTGCTTTCCAGCACTGACATAAGGGCAGTGCAGCTCTGAGGTAAGGGAACAAACATTCCCTTAATTTGAGGAGGCCTCCGTGAGTGACACCCAACTGCAGGATGCAGCACATGTCCCATTGGCACCGCTATGCCAGTGCTGGAAAGCACTGACATAAGGGGTTAGGATTGCGCCCTAAGGGGTCTGTGTGGAGATAGCCCAAATGGCACCCTGCTAAGCTATTCTAAATCCACTAGGCTGGTATAATATTTCATTCCACCACTGTAAGGAATTTAATAGTGATCCTATGCTTGGGTCTAACTCAAGGATACAATTGCACTGCTGGAGAACTTTTAAAAACTTTTATTTATACAGCAAGCCCTTGATTTAAGAGATTTTGGGAATAACAGATGTTGTCTCCTTTGATGACTAGTCATATGTTTTGTGCAAGCACATGTGCATTGTCATAAGCACAGTCAGATTTAATTGAATTTTGGTATTAATGGATACCCTTCTCCCTATTAGTCTATTGTGAGTTCACTGTAATATCTTTTGAGCTTGTGTTAGAAAGTGTATGCTTCCCATTGTATTAACTCTGTGGTTCTCAAACTCCCAGGGAGTTCAAGGACCGCAGTAAGTCCTTGCAGGGGGTGGGAGGCAGCGGGGGTGGGGGAAGTCAGCTAAGGGGGGTGCAGGGACTGGCATTTATTTACGAATCCCTGCTGCAGCCTCTCGGGGATGCAGGGAACACTGCACGAGTTTCTGCAGGGCTCCCCAGATCTTAAAAAGTGAAAGCGGAGCCATTGCGTTCCGCAAAACTGGAAATGGAGCGTGATGGCTGCGCTTTCACTTTTTAAGACCTAGGGAGCCCTGCAGAGGCTCTTGCAGGGCTCCCCACACCTCTGGGACGCTGCAGCAGGGACTGGTAAGTAAATGCCAGTCCCTGCACCCCTCTTCTCAACACAATCCTGGGGATCGCATCGATGCCTCCCCCTGCCCCCACCCCTTAAGGGGGCAGAGGCCAGGGTCTTCTGGCTGGGGCGTTGTGATGCCCCAGTTTGAGAAACCCTACATTAATCTTTTGTGAATTATCATATATTTTACAAAGTGTAAAAAAAAAACAAAACCGCCAGTAACCCCCAAAAGACAAGTAATACTTATCTTTTGTTCTTTAGTTCAGTACTGCATACTCAACACCTGCACTGATGCACTTGTACAGTTACTGCCCCATTTAAGACTCCTATCTATTACATGAAAACAGGTGTGTACTAATAGCAGTACTGCAATACTTTAGTGCTTAAAGAAAACACCAGTTGGTGGGTGGTGTATTTTTTTTTGTGGTAATCTGAAATGGTGAGCCAAACTATCCAGTTTAGTTTTGTTATTCTTTGTTGAAAGCCCTTCCATTTTTTCATTACAATGCTTGCTTTTTTAATTGCAGCAATGTTAACTTTTTCTCTGTCATATCTGGTTCTCAGGAAATACATAGAATGTGAATCACTTAGAATGGCCAGGGAGCCAGTCAGAAGTAGCGCATGTTTTCTCCGATTTTGGAGGAGGTGCGCACTGCTTCAGGCTCTGAAGGAGCTGTTCGTGCCTCTGCTAACAGCTTGGAAGGCTCCATTGGAGTTTTTCATGCTGCTGGAAGACACTGAGGAGGTGGGCGGCGCTTGCCTCCTGGGTGCCTTCCAGTGGTGTGAAAAAATTCAATTGGTGCAGGTCTGCTTCCTCCCTCCCTCCCTTTTCCCAAAAGGGGAACAGAGGAGGTATCGGTGTTGAAGTAATTGTGGTGATAATGATGTCACCGCAATTACTTCCAGGTCAGAGGGGTGGTGAATAGGTGAGTGGCTCCTGGCAGGAAAACCACCAGGACCGCCACTGAATGTGATAGTGGACACAAGTCCAAGAAAGTTAATCATTCTTCAATCCTATGTAAGTCAATGAGACTGTCAGTGTAACCCTATGCATGTCTAGCAGAAGTTAAGTAGCTCATTGTGTTAAGTGGGGCTTATTCCAGGAAAGTGTATAGGTCTAAATACATTTACTTTGCATTGCACCCAGTCATTGCAATTCCATGAAAAGTGGTTGTGACAGAGTCTGCTATCCCTTATATACTTGTCTGAACTCCATGAGATTTATTTCTAAGTAAGCACACAAAGGATCAGGCTGTTGCTCCCTTATGTTGTAATTTTATACACCTGAATATAATGGGACTTACACTACTAAATATAATAGGACTTACTTCTGAGTAAATATGCATAGGATTGCACCATGAAGCATTTAACTGTATATACCCTCATTCTTTGATTTTACTGGACTGTTAATTATAACTATTGGTAGCTTCTTCCTGACTTTTCCCAATTTTTACTGGACCTACTCTAGTGTTTTAAAACTTTCTGTACGTTTCAGCCATAGAGGGGCTCTTCATCACCTATGAGGCTTGACAGCTTGCAGAATATGCTATGCAACTGAGTTTTGTCTAGTAAAGATACATTTATCTATATTTTCAGTTTGTGGTACTAGTACTTTAAGAGTAATATTTCACTTAGGAGACAGGAATAAGGTTTCAAGTAACCGGCATTATCAGATGAATGAATTCAGTAAAGGGGAGTGCACATCAGTGGCATCACTAGGATTCGCGTCACCCGGTGTGGGAGGCCTGCGCGTCACCCTATGTAGTGGGCGGGGCAACGCCCAAGGTGGGCATGGTGATGTACTATCGCCCCGCCCCCACCGGTTTTTTGGCTGTACCTTTTGTTATAACACAGATATTTCAATGCGGATTGTTTCATTGCATTCTGCATGAAATTACACATTGATTGATATATAACATGATGGTCTTATTCCTCCAAATTCTGATTTTAGTGATTTTGAAAACTTGTAGAGTCTCACACACACGCACACCCCATTTCAACTTACTAACAACTTATTGCAGCAGTTCTCAAACTTTTAGCACTGGGTCCCACTTTTTAGAATGACAGTCTGTCCAGGACCCATTGGAAGTGATGTCATGGCCAGAAGTGACATCATCAAGCAATTAAAATAAATAATTTTAAATAATTAAAATAAAATAATTAAATAAGGGGGAACCAGTCCTGTTCCACCAAGTGAATCTACTCTGAAGTAAGTCCCATAGTGGTCAATGGGGCTTACTCTGTAGTCCGCCTGCAATAAAAAAACCCCCAAAAGAATCAGTGAGCTCTTCAGCCCTCCCAGTGCCCAGTTTAAAGTTCTTCTATTTCAGGCACATCGGAATAAAGACCCACCTGGCTTTGCAAGTGCAAAATAGAAAACTTTCCCCTTACCCTTCAAGCCTCTTTTTTGTTCTTTTTAGGGGGGACTGCCTTCTGTTGCGCTCCAGCTCCATCGGATCAGGACCCTTCTGGTGTCCTCACATTCCCCTTTACCTGGCCTGACCAGCAGCCAAGGCACGTCTGCTTACTCATGAGTGAACATGGCTGTGAGGCTGCTTTGCTTTCCATAGGGCTCCATAGACTGGGAGGGAGGCAGCTGGAGGGAGGAACCTCCTTCTCTGGTGTTTTTTGGGGCTGCACTCATTGGACGAGGACCATTCTGATGTCCTTGGAGCCTCTCAGCCTGCCTCAACTAAGGCAAGTCCGCCTACTCGCGAGTAAATGCGGCCACATGGCTTCTTTTCGGGCTCAGACTCACAGCTGGGAGGGGGGAGCTTCTCGGGTGTTTTTTTGGGCTGCAACATTGGATCATTCTGGTGTCGTTGGAGTCCTCTCAGCCTGCCCTTTCCAACAGACTAAGGCAAGTCTGCCTACAGGCGAGTAAACGCGCGATACGGCTCATTTTCACTTTCCATAGGGTTCCATGCATTTTTCCTTCTGGTTTTTTGGCCATAACTTTTGAACGAAAGGAGCTATTTCAGTTCTGTTTTTTGCACTGCACTCCGTTGGAAATTCTGCATCCAACGGTGTATGGCCTGACAGGGTAGCTCCTGAAATCACGAAGTTAGTGCATCCTCCCCCAGGGCGTGTCATCCCCCCCCGGCGCGGCACCTGGTGCGGCCCGCACCCCCTAGTGACGTCAGTGGTGCACATATTGTTTTCCTTATTTGTGTGGATCCTGCTGAAGAGATTCAAAAGGAATCATATATGTTGATATTCAAATTCCTGTGGAATGGTTAAGAAGGTTTTTGAAAGTCCAGCTTACAGTCCTCAGGTCATAGAAATGATTCTGAAATCTACTTTTGTTGACTTTCTCTTCTATATGAGCATATTTGTTATTATAAATAATAAGCAACAACTAATAATACTTACAGGGTGCTGTGGTTTCTGTCTGGTATTTGATCTCATAACAATGCTAGGATATAGGTTGTCATTATCTCTATTTTACAAATGGGAAATTGAGACTGAAAGAGAATGGGGGCGCAATCCAGAAGGCACCCTTGGTCGGTGCAAGTCCCTTGCACCAGCCAAAGAGTGTCGCCAAAGCATTGCAAAAGGGTTGGGCTGGCAGGAAGGTAAGCCTGTGCTGGCCATATCAGGCTGGTGTGGGGGCACGGGGAGGGTGGGAAGGAGGCATTTTGGGGCTGGGAAGGCATTTTGGGGCTGCAGCAGTGAGCGGACTCATGGGCAGGCATGTGTGATCAGGGGGTGGGGCCAGGGTCTGGCACTCCTCTTTAGGCGGAGTAGATCCAAGTAACCCTATTGGGACCATGGCAGCTTTACCCAAGGTAAGGAGACTGCATTCTCCTTGCCCCATGCTGAGCTGCACTTGGGCCCAGTCCAACGTTGGATACAGGGCAGGCCAAAAGGTCTCCCTGTTCCAGTGCAGGTAGGATTGGGCTGTGACTTGCTTATCACCATATACTAGTTCAAATCAGAAGTAGAACTTGAACTGACATGTAAGATTTAGGGCCACCCTTAACATTTCAACTTCCGCTGGCAGAATGCAGCTGCCACCTTGACTCTTTTCTTGTTCTGTACAAATGTTTGACTTTATGTGGTGTGTGCTAACCTGGTTCTCTAGAAGGAAATAAAGGAACTAAGTCCAATCTTCTACATTAGACTATTCAGACTTTGAAAGATAACAGAGAAACAACCAAAGTTCTTTCCTTCATGGAAGATTTTGGCTTCAAATGCTTGGGACACATGATCAATTTACTTAAATGAACTATCTGACCAGGGTTTCCCCTAGAGCCTTTTCGGGATGGCAACTTCACCCCCTTTCATTATCTGTCAGTAAGCATTCTCTTTGCTGTGGGGGAATCAATAGGGACTGTTTGTCATTATGTTTGGGAAAAAATCAAGCCACTTCTGTGAGATCTTGGATACAGAAGCATAGATTTAGAAGCTTGCACATAGACTACTATCTTTGTAAAGGTTGGCTCTGATTTCTATTCAAATTTGTCAAAATAAGAATAAAAATATTCTCTGGTTCAGCTAGAAAGCCATCACTCAGTTGGCTCAGCTTGGTTTTCCCCCCTCTAGTAGCTTCTGCAGTCCATCTGTTGAAATGTGAAGCCAAAATGCTTTAGAATTATGTTTTCATAGGGAATTCCCTGTTAATTAGTTATCTCTCACTGCCATGTGTAGCACACTGATGATATCAGCTATTTTAAATCCATAAAATGCAATCAGCTATTCAAAAAGTTTTTTTTTCTCCCCTAGGACTTATTTATTTTCTCTGGTATAAACATGCTGCACATGAACCTTGATATGTTGATCTTTTAAGCTGCCAGATCTGCCTGCAACACTGGGGTCAATATCCCTGCAACACTGCTGACATAAGAGTGACATTGCTGTAGTGTAGCGGACAGAAGCATCATTTGAAAGGTAATGTTTGGTGCAGCAAGTCTCAAGCTCTTTTCACAAGTGACATTTTTTTGTTTTTCATTTCCTACATCTATAGCACAAATGAAACACCAGCATTAGCTATAATGTATATTTGTTTAAAAAAAAATTCCCTTTAGCTATCTATCCTGCATTGACAACATTTATATTAGCACATAGAGTGAATGAGCGGCTCAAAGCTGCTTTTTAATGTCATGCTGAGGGAGATGTAGGGATGGGGCACTTTGAATCAATTCCCAAACCCCATCCCCAAAACAAGCAGTATCTTGTTTTGTGAAAGCTGATAGCACCAACCATGCCTTTGGCAACATGCACAAGGTGTAGAAGTAGGGCAGAAACATATTTTTTTTCTTTTTCCACCTGGCAGTATCCTTTTAAATGTACAAAGAGCCTTGATGGATCATCATATCAAAGATCTGTCTAGTCCAGCATCGTGTTTCTATCAGTGGCCTTTGAAGTAAGAGAAGTGAAAGATCAGTTTGTTGGGTCAAGAAAACCTAGCAAAAGAGACAGGATGTGAAGATCTGGAAAGATGATCCAGAAGTAAAACAAAGCAGGAGCAAGGAAATTGGAGGCAAAGTGGGTGAAGAAAGGGGATTCAGAAGGGAGTGGGCAAAAATAAACTGAACATGAGAAGAGCATAGACAGATGCCGGGCAGCCCAATCCTGAGCTGCAGCAGTGCCGAGAACAGCTCTTGCTGCAAACTGTGTGTCTCAGCCTGCTGCAGGCGGTGCCTCGGGAGAAGGGGACTTTTGTCCCCTTCTCCCAGGTAAGGGAAGCAGCCCCGCAATGGGGCTACTCACTTTAGTAGTGCCAAGCCCAACATGAGCGCCTTGTATCCAGTGGAGTGGAACTCCACAGGATCTGCTTCCTTTCCTCCCCCAGCATGCCTCCCGCCCGCCCTTTCTCCGCCCCCACCTCCCTATCACACCTCTTCCCGCTCTCTCTCCACCCTCCGCCTGCCTCCCCCCCAGAACACCTCCTCCCTGCCCCCCTCCCCGTCCCCGCTTACCATGCTGTGGCTCGGCGGTCTGTGAGACCACTGAGCAGCGGAAAACAGGTGCCCGGTGCAAGCTCAGGATTGGGCTCTAAGTAAAGAAAGGCAGAGGACACAGACAGTTTAGGAAGGAAAGAACTAATGAGAAAAGTGATTGTAGAAAAATACTGTATCATCAATATTTAAATTTCTATAGATCTTAACCACACCATTAAAACTAAGCACATAATTTGTTATTGTATTGGAGTCTCACATCCCATCCCAATGCAGGGGGCTTTACAGATACAGTGGCTATACAAATACTGATATTATTATGCAGATTTCTACCATGGTGACACAATACTGGGAATCTGGTCTCTGCTACTGCTCAAGCAGCTACACTGGGTGTCTCTCAGATATGTTTCCCAGAATTCTGTGCAACATGGCAAAATTATATGCTGCATCATTGGCACCACTGAAAATAACAGCTTGGATCCTAATAGCAGGGAACAGAGTTCTGCTTGTGGAATAGGGCAAGGGAAGTCTTGGCAGCAGGATGGCAATGTGCTTACCTCATCCACAGCAGCTTCTGGATAGAGCAGGGAGCCCCTGAAGTGGAAATGCATTGTGATAAGATATCTAAAATGTTTTGAGGCATGGAGAGCCCTGCAGAGGGCTCCGTGGGACTTTCCGCACCCCCAGAGGCTGCTGCGGACAGGGGTAAGTACCAAAAAAACCTGTGACCCCAGCGGTGCGATCACTCCATCTCATCACCATTCCCTCACCCCTGCCCTTTAAGGGGACAGAGGCAGGACTTCTCAGGCTGGTGAGTGGAGACCCACCAGTTTGAGAACTCCTGGATCAGGGCTTTCTTGTTGTGTTTGGGAATGAGCCATTTCTTGCTTCAGGTTGGTATTTGGAGCGTCCTGGGTTGGTCACAGCCTGGCAGCCTATACCAGAATTTATATTGAAGCATTCTAGGAGTGGACAGTAGTCTGTTGGTGGTTTTCTGCAGAGAAATAAATTCTGAATTTATTCCGCTTGTCTACTCTTTTCAAGAGTTCCTGACACACAACTGCACTTTCCTACCTCTTTCTTTCTTCTTCAGCCTCCTGTACATGGAAAAGTTGCTCTTTAAGGTTGATGACCCTCTAGGTTGATGTTTGATGCTGTGTTGGGGATCGCAGTAGAAGTAGTTAAAACTGGGGACCTATCCTTGCCCGAGGCCAGTGCTTTGTGTGAGCAGAAGGCACGGCCAGCCCACCCATGAAGCAGCTTGATGTAACTTGCGTCAGTGGGGGATGGTGGAGGTGGATGAGGGGGTGGCAGATTTGAGATATCCTTCACCGTGAGCCTGCTGCTGCTTCCCTCTAGTGCACTGCAAATGTGAGTTATATGGCTCTGCATCTTACTCGATAAAAGGAAGTTGAATGTGGATCATCAGCTTCCTTGCCATGCTCCATCACAGTTTTCCCAAACCTGCAAGTTCTGCACTTCCTGTTTTATTTAAAAGAACTGTGCAAACAAAGGAGCATCTTTATTTGTGCATTCCTTTAAAATAAAACCTAAAGCTTGAAGGAGTGCCTTCATTTGCATGGTCTCTTTAAATTAAACCAGAAGTTCTACACTTTCTGGCTTGTGAAAATCCTGCAATCGTACATGGTAAGGAAACTGTTTAGTGTGCTGCAGCAGAGGTAGCAGTAAAGGACCCAGGGCAGTGTCAGGTGCTGCACCTAGTTGTGTTGTCCCCAGTAGTAGGACTCCATTAGGCCATTACTGTCCCAAGTGATCACCCTAGGGCGCAATTCTAACCCTTTATGTCAGTGCTTTCCAGCACTGACATAAGGGCAATGCAGCTCTGAGGTAAGGAACAAACATTCCCTTACTTTGAGGAGGCCTCTGTGAGTGACACCCAACTGCAGAATGCAGCACATGTCCCATTGACACCGCTATGCCAGTGCTGGAAAACACTGACATAAGGGGTTAGGATTGTGCCCTTAGTTGGTTGCACACTAAAGCCAGTCCTGGGACTTGCAGCCATTCCTAGTTCTCTGGCATTTATACCCTCATTACACATGAAAAATAATAACTACATGAGGTTCAACACACATTTGCTTGCATTCATAAGAACATAAGAATTCATAAGAATTGCATTCATAAAAACATTCATATTTTTAAGTGTACATGTTAAATGTTTTAGGTGATACTTTAAAAATGTGATATGTGAAGTGGTCATGAGTTTCATGGTAGAGTCAAGATTTGGATCTCCCATGTATATACTCTCCTTTGTGCCACACCTATTTCCTCAGCACAATTATACATGCTTACCTTGAAGTATCATATTCAAAATACTAGACTGACACTATAGTGTGAAACAAATGTTTAGGTGATGGTCTGGGAAGATCATCTACCTCAGAAGTTAATGGAAACTAGAACAAGATTATGACAGGAACATCACATTTTATTTTATTGTCAAGATAATATAGGGTTGCTGGCACCCACAAAGGAATATTACAACAATTCGAACAAATCAATCCTGATTCGATTTTCTTTTTTCAGTAGATAAAACATTTTCTTTTTTTACACAACCAAATAAAAATAACTATCACCAGTAGGGGGAATAGATGTATAAAAAACAAACTCAAAATTTTTTTTTAATAATATGAAAATGATTTGAATGGCATTAGGCAGTACATCTAAAATTCCTGGAGCATAATGGGTTTACCACATATTTTCTTATGAAGAAAATGTCAAGAGGGAGTGTGTATCTGAATTTAGATTTTTAGAAGCACTTGTAGTAGTAATTAACCCTTTCTGTACCATACCATACTGTGGGCTGTGGCTTTTATAGGGAGTGTGGGGTAATTCCCATTCTTTTCTAGCAGTTCATTTCTGCTAACAATGAAGCAGAGAAAATAATGAGTAAGAGAATGAAATCATTATGATTTTGTAATTATTGTACATTCCCTTTTCCTTCCTTTTAAAAATCAGATTTGGTTCTAGATTTTCATTGTAGATTTGGGCTTACATTATACTGATAGCTGGAATATAACATTCTGATCTACTACATCTTGATATGTAGTACAGCATCTTCCCATAGCTTAATTTGAGGGATGGTTCTGCCTAGGGACTTATTTAAAACATTTACTTGGTTAAAAAATTTAAACTAAAATTTCTCTTGACCACTTAAATTGTGGCTTCAGGAGTTCATTCAACATTTTATTCATTTTGCTGATCCTCCAATTTGTGTCTAACAAAAGAAGTCAGGGAAAAAAGGAAGGAGTAGGATGGTTTTCTACTTTGTTGCAATCCTGTACATGCTTAATTGAGAATAAGCTCCATACAACAAGACCTTCTTCTGAGAAAACATGTGTAATATTGTATGGCACGGATTCTCAAACTTCCCCCTGCCATGACTCACCTGTTCTGCGATGGAGGGCACTATGACCCTTTTCCGACTCTGGGCCTCCAAAGGCCTCTGGGAAAAACTGGCAGTCACTTTCACGAACCTGAAAGTAAACTGGAAGTGACTTTCTGTTTGCTTCTGAAGACCTCAGAGGCCAATTACATCTGATCTGGAGGGCTCCAATTTGGAGCCAATCGATGCAAAGGCAGGTGGGAGGGCCTAATCCAAGACCCACCAGACATTGGGCACGACCCACTGAGTGAATCCCGACCCACAGTTTGTGATACCATGTTGTGTGGTATGTAACATGTAATATAAGGAATTGAGGAATTATTTAGAGCGCACCCTGCACATGCCTGATCTAGTCTGATCTTGGAAGCTAAGCAGGGTCAGGCTTGGTTAGTACTTGGATGGGAGATTGCCTGGGAATGCTGGGTGCTGTAGGCTTATACCATAGCCTTTGAGACTGAAGGTTGCCAACCAACCAATTGTAACCCACTTTCCAGCAGTGGCATAGCTGTGCCAGTGGGGCATGTGCTGCATCCTGCAGTTGGGGGGCAGTCACTGAGGCCTTCTTAAGGTTAGGCAATGTTTGTTCCCTTACCTTGGAGTTGCATTGCCCTTATATTGGTGCTGGAAAGTGGGTTAGGATTGTGCCCTTAGTTTCTCCCACCTTCTCTTAATCTAGAACAGCCATTTTCAGCCACTGTGCCGTGGCACACTGGTGTGCCGTGAATGGTCCCCAGGTATGCCACGGGAATTTGGGAGAAGTTCATTTATCAATAGGACCATTGGGAGATGTGAGCCCCCATTCACAGCACAGTATGCCTTGTCAATTGTCAAAAAGCTGATGGTGTGCCTTGACCATTTTAGTGCGTTGCCAGTGTGCCACAAGATGAAAAAGGTTGAAAATCACTGATCTAGAAGATCCATTGTTCTATTTGTAGAGAACAAATACTGTACTGTAGAGCTGTAGAGAACTACTTTTTCATGACAATCCTCTTCTAATCCTCTTCTAATGTTGGTGTTGAGTTTAGTTTCCAAATCAATAGAGACTTCTATGCAGTAGCAGATTGCATGCACATAACTGTATGCAAGAATCTGTGCATGCTCACTTAGAATACATGGTTGTTGTTATGCTGGTGGACACAAGAAAGTACCATTGAATAAATTTAGATGTTGAGGCAGATTTCAAAAGTTCAATAAACAGTAGATTAGACTCTCATGTAATGAAATTTAACTCCTTGTTAAATTGGACCACCACTGACAGGGATTCTGCAGTAGGATTCTGGATGTCATAGTCTGAGAAAGCAAGGGGCAGCATTAGGCTTAGAAAAGAAGACCCAAACTCAACCCTTGCGCTTTCTGAGACCATCATACCAGTGATGGATAGGGAAAACAGGGTATAAGGTTTAATGAAATGATGGAAAGTGGAATAAACTATCCACCTTACTCTTGCAAACTTGAGAAGTCTTTTACTATTGGATTCTGTTCCACGATCCTCACTTTACTGAGTGTTGTGGAGTTCCAGGAACAGTGAGTTTGGTTTCATTTGACTGAGAGTGGTGAAGGCATATGACATTTTTGTAATAGCAGGCAGGCCTCATTATCTGCAAGCGTTCCGTTCCTGGAACCCCTGCCGATACTGAAATCCATGGATGATTAAATCCATGGATTAGGGGCTCCCAAACCCTCTGAACATGACTGCAATTGTATGTCCAGAGGATGTTCTGTGGGCCGGGAAGGCTACGTGCAGCCACCCCAACCGTTAGAATGCCTGTTGTGGGCAAAGAAAACATGACTTCCAGTTTCTTGGGAAAACTGAAAGTGATGTGTTTGTACCATTGTAAGGCATTTTGAGCCCTGGGAAGTTTCCCCAGGCCTTAGAATGCTATATAAGGGCATAAAAATGTCACTTTTGCTTTCCTTGAGAAGCAAGAAGTCATTTTTTTTTGCCCAAAACAGGCATTCTGAAGGTTGGGGAGGCCACTTGCAGCCCTCCCCAGTCCTCAGAACACCCTCTGGACGTGACCAGAGCTGTTCAGATGGTTTTGGGGCCCTAATCTTAAATTAGGCCCTATTATTAAATACTGTTAATAATAATAATAATAATAATAATAATAATAATAATAATCTGCTGATTTAATCATCCATGGATTTCAGTATCTCTGGGGGTTCTGTGCCCCCCCCCCCGTGGGTTCGGAACCCACAGATGATGAAATATGTACTTGCAGATATAGAAGCAGACCATATGTAGAGACATTCCTTCAAGGCAGTTGATCCATTATGTCTGATGAGATTCAGACAAAGACCAACACACCTCCAAAGCAATTTCAGCTAACTTGAGCTTTCTGCTTTTGTCTCTTCCAAAACTGCCAACCTCTTGTTTCTTCACTCACACACATGAACACATACATTGTCACCCTTCAACAGGGTTTGTGTAGCATTTAAACATATGTAGAAATTGCTAGCTATTTAACCATTAGATTCCACTGAGGAAAAATCAGGCAACAATTTTGACTTGTTAAATTCAGTCTGTCTGATAAAGAAATGGTCAGCACGAAGCTGTGTTAATATATAATATCCAGTTCTTTGGCTTTTGCTGTTAAGTCAGGATGGCACACTAGAAGGGCCAGTGTGTGCCGATGATGGCAACACTTCCCATAGCAAGAGTTTGCAAACATGTGAATGCTCTTCCTCCCCTTCTGCTCATTCTATTGTAACAATGTTGGAGGTACTAACAGAAGTAAGTGTAGTCATTCCTACTGTGCCTTCCACTCCCAGGGGTCATTGTCCACACTGGTTTCATAGTTTACAAGACCTTATCTCCATCCCTACACAGTCTTATCATGCTGGGCATTTTTCTAGCAGTGGAAGATTGTAATCCTCTAACCAACAATTTTCAGCCACTGTTCTGTGGCACATTGGTGTGTCATGGATGGTCTGTAGATGTGCTATGGGAGTTTGGGGAGGATAATTTATTAGTAGGGTTATGGGGGGATGTGAGTCCCCTGCCAGCAGCTTGGTGTGCCTTGTCAGTTACTTTAAAAAAAACAAAACTGATGGTATGTCTTGACAACTTCAGTGTGCCATGAGATGAAAAAGGTTGAGCATTGCTACTCTAACCACTTTTATCACTGGAAGCTTTTTCTGGGATTAATAGTAATTGTATTGGACCATACAGAGTTAAAGCCCATTGCTGCTGTGATCCTGATCTCTGCGTGTGTGTGTGTGGGGGGGGGTGTCCCCTGATATATTTGCTGTTGCCTAAAGAACTGTTGGGTCTAATAAATTAAATGTCACATGCAGTTTGGCCAACACTATGCTCAGTGAAAGTATACTATTGCAAGGCTTAATTTAAGCCGGGGATCACTAGAACTCCATCCCCCAATTTTTAAATATCTGGGCTTAGCATCCTAATAATAAAGACAGTAATAAAGAGAGCATATTGTGTAGAGTGACTTTCTCGCACAGTTGAGTAACAGCCCCTGCACCTCTGAGGTTATGACAAAGAGGATTCCAGAACAGAGTATGTGTCTTTTAGGCAAGAACTGTACTCTGCTAGTTCATTTTATAGAAAATGAATACTACCTATTTCAGAGCCAATGATTTGGAGACAACAGCCAAAATTTCTGAAATCTTCACCAGCCCCTCCTCTGTAAATGTTAGAAAGCCACTGATTTATAAAATAAGAAGTTATTTAATTGAATAATACCCAGAAGGATGGAGTAACTTCAGTTGGCCTTAGAACCATATCTCTGCCCTTCTAAAAGTGCTGGACAGTGTAAGTACCTCCTTGCAAGGTGAGCTGTGACTGTCATGGCCAGGAGTTAACATGGACTAGAGTGAAATGCCTTATGCTTGCCCAACTTGAGTATTACAGAGACCCTGTGCTGCTTACTCAGGTCAGGAGTGCATTGTCCTCCTTTACCAGGTAAATCTGTTATCGGTTTTACGCAGATTACTGATTTGACATTCGCTGCACATACAAATCCTATTGGAAACCACTCGGCAACTCCTTAAATAATTAGGCACACATGCCAGAATTAATACATTGATGTGCATAGGGACCATAGTGATTCAGCTACCATTTTGGACCCCCAGATGGCAGCTGATCTACCATTTCGAGGCTGGGGCCATTGCAGTTCCTGTGCTCTTGGGGTTCTGAGCACATCTTTTGATGGCATACTCTCCAGAGGATAAGCCAGGCAAGAAAGATTCTAGCTATTGTCATTTATTTTCCTGTGTGGAAGAAGAGCTTCAATGCACAATGAGGAATACACAGAGAATGAGCAGGGAAATCAGTTTAATTACATGAAAGGGTGGTATGAATGAGAAGAGAATGAGGTCAACTAGAAGGTGTAAGATGCGAGAAGGGTTGAGGGGGAGGGAAAGGCTGCGTAGCTGCATAGTTTCTGCTAGCAGTCCATATAAAAACATACTGTGCTTTTCAAGTTGTTATACCTTTCCCAGTGTCATCTCTTTGACACAAGCTCCTCCCTACATCTAGTATAAAAGGAGGCAAGGGAGGGGGTCGCTGAGGCTGGCTTTGAAGGGGAAAAAAAAGGGGTGATAGTCCCAGTAAAGTCTGGAAGAACACATTTGCAGGTTGAAATAAATTGGCACACCTCATAAGAAAAAAAAAACCCCGAGTAATGATGTTACCATTTCATGGGATATTACACTATAATGATGCTAATCCTCCCATTTACATCTGATCTTCCACAGACTTAGTGAAATTAGCTCCTGTGCCACCTAGCAGAGTAATTTATGAGATAAAAAGGGACCCATTGAGAAATAATGTAATGAGTATTTACAAGTAGCCTTGATTGTATTCACTAGTGGGGGGGGGGGGAGTAGATGCCGGCTTTCAGAGTGGATGCTATTGAAATATTGGCACTAATTGTAATCTTGTAACATCAGTGAACTGATTCTATTGTAATTGCTATATCCAGTTCTGAAAAAGAGAGGTACTGTAGCTCTGTGTTTGAGTGCAAGAGAGAGAACTGCACATTAAAACAACCTGACTGTATCTGTCCATACTTACAGGCTGGGTAGAGACAGGAAATGCAGCAGTTCTTCAAAGCCCTCTCCAAAAAACAAAACCCTCCAGCAAACTCACGCAGTCATTTGTGTTCCTGTGTGCTGTGAATTTCTTCTGCCAACCTGAGCCGAAAGAAGCTAG